>NW_010209605.1:1140-45148 GCF_000695765.1 Mesitornis unicolor | reverse complement strand
GCAGGATACCTAAGTTTGTAGTTCTCTAAAAAATACTACTGCATTGTTCCTCTCCTCCTATTAGCTCTCCAAAGAGACATACTGTGACACCAACTGCTATCAGTTTAGTATGTGTGGGGATATCTGAAAGAAAGAGAAATTGCCTTCAATTCAAACCATAATTTTGTGGGTTCTTCAGACAAGACATGTCACCAGAGCCACACCACAGTCTGCTCTAGCTCACAGATTTCTGTGTTTGACTCAAATTTCTTGAACCAACAGTTGCATGGAAATGATCATGAGTCATAGAAACTCCTTATTCTTCTATGGCTATAGTGACTCTCGGGAAAATATACAAGTGTTAATAAGATTTTACTTCTCTCTGCCTGTGCTCTGCTTTGCTGGTGAACAACTGCCTAGAATCTCAAATAACCTCATCCCAACTGATGTGTCCTTGTTAGTATACATACCCTGCAAGATCCTGCCACATGCAAAAAGGATATAATGTGTTAAAGAATAGAATAGAATATTTCAGCTGGAAGAGACCTACAATGACCGTCTAGTCCAGCACTTCCGGGCTGACCAACAGTTACAGCATGTTGTTAAAGTCATTGTCCAAATGCTTCTTAAACACTGACAGGCTTTGGACATCGACCACCACTCTAAGGAGCCTGTTCAGTGTTTGACCTCCCTTTTGGTAAAGAAGTGCTTCCTAATGTGCAGTCTTAACCTCCCCCGATGCAGCTTTGAACCATTCCCACATGTCCTATCACTGCATCCCAGGGAGAAGAGATCAGCACCTCCCTCTCTGCTTCACCTCCTCAGGAAGCTGCAGAGATCAATGAGGTCTGCCCTCAGCCTCCTTTTCTCTGGTCTAGACAAACCAAGAGTCCACAGTTGCTCCTCGTAGGACATTCCTCCAGCCCTGTCACCGACTTTGTTGCCCTCCTCTGGATGCAAGATGCAATTCGATAAGGATAAGTGCAAAGACTTACACTTTGGCACAAGTAATGAGCAATCCAGTAATGAAACGGACTGACTGGTTCTATACAGTTCTGCATACAAGTTTTTGAGCTTAAGAGAGATCATCAGCCTGTACCTTGAGGGTGAAAAAATCACACCAAAACCACCCAAGTCTTTCCCTCTTGTTGAAATACATTGATCTTCTGTATATCTTACCAAAAGAACCCCACAAAATCCTTCTATTTCCTCTTTCCTCATTGCTGGTAAGATCTCAATTGGAATTCTGTGCCTAAGTTTGCATCTGCCACTTCAGAAAAGACATGAATCAGTTGGAGAGATTCCTCAAGAGTGTAAACTTACTAGAGGTTTAAAAATATGCCTTACAAGCTAAGCTTGAAAGATCTTAGATTGTTTAGTCTAAAACAAAAGAAGACAGAATAGGGACAAGATAAGAGTATTCAAATATGTAAAAGGTTGCTGAAAGAAGAGGTTATCAAGCTCTTCTCCATGTTCCCTGGAGTAGCCAAAAAGAAAGACTGGAGATGCTGCTAGAGCAATTTAGGACTGATATACAAAGTGGGTTTTTTTTAAATATAAAGGTACTGATATTTTTAAATATAAAAATAGCAAAGCACTGAAACTGAGTTTTGCAGAGAGAATGTGGAATCTCTGTTTTTTAAGAGCCTTCTTTATACAAAAGCTTAGATAGTTGTTGCTCAGAAAATACTCAGAACTGATCCTGCCTTGAGTAGGTAGGATCTTGAACTCCTTTCCTACTTTTTTTCTTATTTTGTGACCATAATGCGGACAATCTGCCTGTTTAAAGGTTATATAATCTGATAGCAGAAGTCCTAAAATGAATTTAAGAAGCTCATTTAGAATTTCAACAAAAAAGAAAGAAAGAGATGGGTATGAAGAAGGATTCAGTTAGGACTATTGGAGTCTCGTAGTTTCAGTAGTGTGATAGAACCACAAGGCAAAACCCAAATAGAAATACAGTGAGATTGAAAGTGAAAATGGTTGTACAGCTAGAGTTTGAGGTCTAGGGATGATCAGAGGATAAAGTGCTAGGGACAGGGAGATCAAAGAGAAATATATAACAGATGTGAGGGTTGGAGAAAGAGAAACATTTCCTCCAGATGGCACGTATTACCTCCTGGAAAGATTGGCAAGATTAGAGAATCTTGCCAAGAGGAGGATGCACTGTGAAGAGAAGTATACCAAGTGTATTATATTAAAATGTATTCAGCAAGTAAGAAAATACTTATTGCAAAGGAGTTGATGCAGAAATTCTATGTATTAATCCAACTTGCTCCCTGTGTACCATCATTATTACCAACATTAGGTAAAAAATTCTCTAAAAAGTCCCCTAATCAAGCTCCTTCTGACTTCTATCTCTTCTCTATTTTTTCTTGCTGATGCCATCCCATTTTATGAGACTGGTTTTTTTCTTTGCTGGCAGAGTAACAAGATTCAGAGGCCTGCAGGTTTTATGAATCTTTTTATGGTGGCTTGGCGTTGTAGAAGGGTGGTGTGGATGTCACTGGATATCAGCCAGTCTTTCTGTGAGAGGGTCTGCTCAGTGGGTGCCAAGAAGGATGAGGATTGGAAGGCTGAAATAGAATTGTAGAATTAATTACAGAAACATACAGAATTAATTCTAGAAATAAGGGTAAAATGTTTAAAATGAGGAAGAAAACTTTATTGTACTTAATCCATGAAAGGACAAATTGTTTAATTTCACTTGGAAAAGGTATGGGGATTTACCATAAAAATGGTGCCTGCCTAGGATACACAAAAAGGTAGTATATGATCAGTTAATTTTCCAATAAAATTTATTTAATTAAGCAATCAGTCCAAAGGAAGACTGCTGAAGGAAAGTGGTTTTAGGAGTCTTGCCAACCTCTAGTTTTCAAACTCCTGAGCCTTCTTCTAATTCTGAATTAAAAAAATAATAATATATATTTTGTTTCTTTTTACTGTCTTCTTTTTATAAGCCTGGGAATTGTGTTTTTGAGCTTCTCTCCATGAAATGAGAGCTAGAAAGTCATTTTAGTACGGAATGGAGACTCTCAAATTACTGCAGTAGTTAGTGTTTTAAGAAAAACACCACATTTTCATGATTAGCCATAAAATCACAAGAGTTGGAAGCTTTGGTTTAAACTTGAAGGTAAGTAGAAGTACTTTTGAGGAACTAAAGAAAAAGACAACATAAGCACAATGAGGAAAACTACAACACTGCCTGAGTTTTCCCTGTGAAGTCTGAATGATGGCAGAAGAGAGGAGCTAGTAGAACTCAAAAGCCAGAGAACTGACACTTCTCATATTAGACCATGCTGCTGATCTGGGAGCAGCAATTTTATCACATCCTGCTATCATTCCTATATTTTAAGCTGGAAGTCTCTGCTTAACTCTGTGAGTTGGACTGACTTTGAGTGAAAGGAAGGGCTAGACTGTGAAAGTGGTCGCTAGACCTTCTCACCCGAGCTATGGACATTTTTATCAGCTTAGCCCTGTGAAAGAAATGGCCCAAGCAAGTTAAGAAGACAGGTGTTACTCTTAGCCCAAGCTGCTTGCCATAGGGTTTTATTTGCTTACCCTGGCACGTTTTGCATGATGTCAGCACACAAAGAATGTTTCTGCAGATAAAGCAAACGGCAAATGATTTCATGAGCCTGTTTGTGACAGATGTGTGCAGTGTGAAGAACCATTGTAGCACAAACTACAGTACTCGTCAAGACCGTGTTATTCCAGCTCATTAATCACATTTCTCTGGTTTGTCTCCACAGATGACTATCTGTGAAAACTCACTAGCAGTCATGACAAGGCTTTCTGCTTGCCATCCCCTCTACATAGATGCCTGTTGAAATTCTGCGTATCATTATCGAAGCCACACTGAAAGACAGATGTGTGTTGTACCTCATTCACGTCTGCTTCACACTTTTCTTCCATTCAGGCCAAGAGCTGCCTTGCATTTAAAATCTCCTGCAGTTTTTCATTATGAAATAAAAGTTTAAATCAGTATTCTCACCAGAATATTTTTATTAATGTGCTTCTACCAAATCGGTTAAAATCTGTCATCCTCCTTTTGGTAATGACTGGATAAAAGACGAGTAAATAATAGGTGGTCTAAGTTAGAGGAATTTTGCATAATGAAATTACTGAATCATACTACTACAGTGAAATCAGAGCATAAAATGTGTTTGGAAATGTGCAGATCTTAAGGGTATTTTTTTATGTGAGAGAGGAAAAAGAGACGTTTGCCTTCTCTCTACTCCAAAGAATCCAAGAGAATGTATATTTACTGCTATCCGCAGGACTTCTGTGTGCTCCTGGCCCAGTCTTTGGAAAATTTTACTAGTCAAGGAGTCATGCATGCCTGTTTTCTCATCCTTTACTTGTCATGGAACAGCTGCATTTCAGAGTTGTTAGGAAAGTGCAGTGACTACATATGGAAGAGAACAAAATGCAAATATATTGGGTTGGCCAAAACATAATTGCATTTTTTTCTGGGTAAATGAAAGATGAATTTTTCATGGGAACCAAAAATGCTGTTAAACAGTATATGGTCCATATTGTTCAATTACCTTTTGCCGTCTTTCATGCAACTTCATGACTCCACACTCAAAAAAGTTCTTATCTTCTTCAGCAAAAAACAGTTCCAAGAGTGATTTGATATCCTCATCAGCAGTGAAGGTTTTACTATTTTAGGCATTTTGTAATGCACAAGAACAAAACAAATGGTAGTGTGACAGAGCCAGGTCTGGCCAATCTGGTGGATTGGGTGTGGCAACACATCCCATCCAAGCTGCAACAATTTTTGACGGGTGACCAAACTTGTCTGTGGTCTAGTGTTATCATGGAGAAACACAACACCTTTGCAATTCACCAATTCTAGACACTTCTGTTTGATGGCATAATTTAATCTACCCAGTTCATGACAGTAAACATCCAAATTAATGGTTTGGTTCCTTAGAAGCAATGCAAAATGAACAGTACCTCTCAAATCCCACCAGACTGACAGCGTAACCTTCCTTTGGTGCACAGCTACTTTGAAGTGCTTTGAGCTGGTTCATTATGCTTGCTCCATGATCTTTTTTGTTTATCGTTGTTATAGGTGATCCAATTTTCATCAGTTGTTATCATACGTTCCAAAAATGGATCATTTTCTTCACGTTTCAGGAGAGAATTGCAGACATCATTGCACCTAGTGAGATTAATTTCTTTGAGCCTATGTGATACCCAGATATTGAGCTTCCTAACATATCCAAGTTGTTTTAAATGGTTTTCAATACTCGATTTTAATATGTTAAGATTATCAGCAAACTCTCATGTCATTAAACGGTGATTGGTTCGATCAATCAATGCCTTTATTTTGTTATCAACTTCAATTGGTTGCAGTTTTAACATCAAAATCTCTGGACCAAAACTTAGCAAAACAATTGTGACACTGCCATAGTTTTAAGGCATCTTCACTGCCCTAAGTGGAATTCCTCACAACCAGGTAGCTGAAAATTTTAGCAATGTCAGTCGCTGCAGTGAAAGAAATTCAGGACTGAAATTGCTTCTGCACTTAAGGCACCTGGGTGTCATCTTGGACTGCATGTTTGCCTATTTCTTCTCTACAGAAGATCTGCTGGAGGAGAAGGAGATGTATTCGTGTTGTATATTGCAATACACTGATTGGAGAACTCATCCTGGAATCAAGGAACAGAATTCTGGACCATCATCTCCTGGTTTTTTGTTTGTTTGGGTTTTTTTACAAACTATTAGAAGTTGTCTTTGACAGCACCCACCATTTTCTCTGACCATAAAAATGCAAGAGTCCAGATGGAAGTTATCTCCTACAGTCTAGTGTTTAGGATATTCAGCTCAGTGGGATATGTCTAGTAAAGTCCTCTAAATACTTGTGCTTTTGCTGGAATACAACATTTGTGCTCAGCAGTCTAACAGTACCAAACAACTATATTTTCTTCGAGGACAGGATTTTTTTAAAAATTAGTATCTTCCTACCAGCCCTTTCTGTGACAGCCTATCTGGTATGTAAGTTCTAAAATAAACATATGCTATAAAATTGCACGATATTGATAATTTGTGTGTGTGTAAGAGGGAGCAAGATAATGTTTTTGGTTGTGGGTTTTTTGATTTTTTTTTTAACTGAGTGAAGAATTAGAATTCCATGCTACAAAATCATAGCAAAGGGTTGAGTCCTCAACAAGATCAATGTTTGGGAGCCACTATGTAGGCCATGTATCACAGAGTAACTTGGAGCAATAATGGCTTGATGTCACTTATACGGATAAGCAAGTGTTAAGAAGGAGATGATAGGTATCCTTTAGACTGTCCCCGTGTAAGGTTTCAGAGGTATTTGCTGTTGGTGTATAACTCTGCATTTTTACTCCTCTAAATACTCCCAGGAGAGGACATTGCTTGACTCCTCCCTACTACTGGCCCCTCATTATATACTCATCCTCCTCACTTGAAATTCAGACTTCTCATTCCCATCCCAGTCTCTAGAAATACCGTTATTTCTTTTTCCTCATCCACACCAGCTCACATTGGCTCCTCATCTAATGTGTCACTAACATCTTCCACAAGTTGTTGAGAGGTTGTCTCATCAGAATCACTTTGTTCAATCTCACCTGGCTTCCTGAAGAATCCATCTCTCCCTCCATTCCCCCTCTGCCTCCTTCACCCCTCACATTTAAAGACGTGACTCTTAGCCCAGATGTGTAATTTGCATGTGATGAACTTCACTCAAACAAATTTCAGGATTTGTTCAAGTGAAATCAGTCTCTTTTCAAACTATAGTTAACTTTCCCAAGGATTCTGTGTAAGGATCTCATTTTATAGTGTTTCGTGTCAGGCTGAAAAGTTTTTTGAGTGGCAAAATGTTCCATGGAATAGTGAAAAAACTGCTCCTAAAGGTGTATGTCAGGTAGCTTAGGGACAAGTTGTGCTGAATTCACACTGGTATCTCAGACACTTAGTGCAAATATCCCAAAGTTTTAGTTTGCCAAACTGATCAGCCAAGTCTGCATATTGTATCCAGCCTCTGAGGTGTAACCAACGTGTTGAATTGTGACCATATTTGTCCCTACGTATCATATTCAAGATATTTTCAAAAGTTGTGCTTGATCATGTATAAAACAACCTGTCCTCCCTTTTTTTCTCTTTTTTAAGTATTCCACATCTTAAAATATGATTCACCAAAAAAAAATTGCATGAAAGCATTTATCATGTTGAAATGTTTTTATCAAAATGGCAACTCATTTGGTATCAATATTTAGTAAGTAAATATGATTTAGCAACACTAAAATGTTTTCTCCATTTCTGTAATGCTTTTTTCTTGAAATGAACTAAGTGCCAGCAATCTGGTTTACTATTGCAATTGTTGCTTTTTTATACAGGCTTATTAATCATAATGATATAAAAATATCTGCTTGTGGACTCGGCCACTTGGGATTTAGGTTGCTTTTTGCTTTCTACTTCTGTCTTTGGAGTTCAAATAACTCCCACTCTCCTGACAACATCAAAATCAAACCAGAAAAAAACTCATCTGCTTCTGCTGAATTTCCCAAAGCTAGAAGGGAACTGATTGTAGGGCCAAATCCTATGCAGGTTTTAGTTGGTAGCACTCATTAGAATTCAGAGGACACCGGGAGAGATCCTGGCACTCAACTTGGAGTAAGGAATGCAAAACTAGACCCAAAATATTTTGGACTTGTTTTTACTAATACTGTATCATCTGGCCAGGACACTGAGGTTACAGTCTTTCCCTTGTGAAATGTTCTGTGAGATCTTTAATTGACCACAAGAGTCAGGTTTCTCTTTCTCAGCAGTACAGTGCCTCTTTGAAGCACATCAGGCACTGGTTTGATGCTGACTTGGAGGGAAGCCTGCTGTCTTCTGAATCACTACCACCGCTTTACTGCAGCACCTGGCAGTTCTTTGAGATCACAGCTTCCATTCAAATGTTAGCCACTCTGAGCCTGTATTGCTCTACAACATCTGGAGAGATCATAACCTAAGTTTGTATAGTGACTGACTTGAAGAAAGTACCTTATAATTTAAGAAAATAACTATATTATTTGATAACTAGATTCTTTAGTATACAAGCAGGCTAAAACTCATTAGAGTATGTACAAGTTACACAATACAAATACACAATACATTTTCAAGACACAGATAGAAAGATCAAACTGAGTTAGCTATTGAAAAGGCAAAATGTATGGGGAACTTAAATGTATTAAAGAGTCTGTCTTTTGAATCTGACATCTTCCTCTTAGATATCTAAGTGTGGTTGAAGTGAAACAGCTTTACTCAATTTGGGAGAGATACAGAAAATTATATGAGCTGGAGAGCCACAACAGTTCTGTGAGGGGAGAAAATCCTTATGTATCAATCTGGAGGCACTGGCAGAGAAATGGAAACTTCAGCACAATGTCAGTGGTCAACCACAAAGCAAAGGCTCTTTAGCTATATGAACTTCAAGCTGTGGAAGCGCAGAATGTTTAGTCATTTGATGAATATCATCGATAGAGTTTAGGGTACAATTCATTTGATGAAGTTTGGGAGTCTACTTTCAGATTAGACAAATAATTCTCTGTATTTTACCGATATATTCTCTGTATCGATATTAAAATTAGCCTGGACACCTAAGGTACATGTAGACATTGCAACTACTTAGGACTCAATTCAGTTGCACACGTATGGGTCTACTGCCATTTGAGCTGCTCCAGTGTAATCCATCTGGTCTGCAAAAGTGTGCTGAAGGGCTGTGCTCCAGAAGGGCATAGCTCTCTCATGTGCCCTGTTATTCCCAGCAGGCCTGTGCAGACCTCTTGAATACATTAAGGTGTTAAAAATCACAATCTGCACTGATGCTTAGACAGATGAATTCAGTCCTTGAAGTTACGTGAGAGGAATCACATGCATTGTGTCTTGTTTCATTTGAGAGCTCAAAAAGGATTTAGTTCATCTTTCCCAGAAGACACCAGCAGTCTTTCCATGGGTTTTGGTGGGAATCAGCTCAGGTGTCTGTAATAAAGGTAACAGCTTGGAAGACTGAATAGCCTTCCAAACTGACACTATGAGGACTGAATTATTTCCTTTTAAATATAAGTGAAGCCAGTTAGAATCAAAACTTATTCTCATGTAATGGCTGTTTGGTATCTTAGTCCTGTAGACAGCTATCTATACCCCAATGAAACCAATGAAGTTGGTACTAGATATGTATCCAAGACCCAGGTTTTGTAATACGATAAATCAAGTTCAGTTCAGCTTGGTAGCTCCAAAGTTCTGTAGTGGGACAGTACTTGGTAGTCCCAGTAGAATAAGCAAAGGTCAAACAGGCATGCCAATTACCCTAACAGCTGAGGGCGGAGGCATGGCAGTTACCATAACAGTTACAATTGGGACATATTTTATAGTGGAAAGATGTTGGTATGATGAGTCCTGGTGAACTTTTTCAGGAATTCCTGTCAGGAACTGAGCATCCACAATGCTTATCGGATTGAAAGAAATTTGAGAGGGGCTAGAACATTCCTAAAACATACTGAATGACCCCACAAATCCACTCTCTCACTGAGACCAGTGGAGGCCTTCCCACTGACTCCAGTATGAACAGGAGTGGGGCTTAAAAGCGTACTTCTGCTGCCAGAACATTCAGAGCAGAAGCTCTTTACAACCAAGAAAGTGCTTTATATGAATTGAAATGCAGCATGTGTCATTTTACTGTTAAAACTTCCTTACGCATATAAAGCTGTGCTTCTTGGCATGCATACAATTGTACTGTCCTGACTAAGCTGGGTATCTGGCTGCCTGTTTCCTGATACAGCCCCTTACAATTCACACTGTTTGTCCCTTTATGCCAAATTCTTTTGGCAAGTTTGTTTCACTAGGTGTGTTCGTGTACACACAGAGAACAATGAAAAGCAGGCTCCATCACATTAATTTGTTAGTCCTAAATTCATGCAAAGACTCAAAACGAAGAATATGCTTTTAAAAGGAGACCAATATCTCTTTTTCCTGTTGTTGTCACTGTATTTCAAACTTGGCTTCTCTTTGACAGAAGAGAGTAGTAGAACATGTCAGATTTATGAATTGTCCCTAGGAAACTTGTGTTTCATCTTTTAGCTACATTTTTACATTTGAAAAGAGCATCCTTCCCTCTTAGTAAGTCTTTTTAGAAGAGATTAGATGCAATGATTTTCTAAAAGCCTAGTATAATGAAACAGCTGAAAGGAAGTAAACTGAAAAAGAAACGTATTCCCCACCATGACCATAACTCAGCTGTATTTTGTGACAACTTTAACAAGCTAATCCATCTGGTTTTGGTTTTCAGTCACAGATGAACTAATAGCCTCTCATTTAAGTTACTGCATGGAACCACTATGAGCTTAAAGAAGCATTAGTCATTTTATAGAATTCAAAGAGTTGTGTTTTTTTGAATGTAAGGAATATCTCTTCCCTTAAGAAAGGAACATATCCTGTATAACAAGGATTACCAGAGAGGCAGGAAAATCTGTGTTAGCTAAAAAAATTGATTACATAGACTCATTTGAGTTGGGCAAGGATCCTCCTGTGTCATCAGTTCCATTTCACTGCACCAGTACCAATCTGATGATACCAATGGAAGAAAGTATAATTTCAGAAAGAAAGAACCTAAAATTATTTCAGTGTATATATATGAAATTAAGGACCTTGAACTATTCTGATATTTATCCTGTAGAAAACACTACCAAGATTTGCCTTATTTTTGCCACCTTTGTCCTAAATATTCTAGTTGGTATTCAGATGATACATTTTAATTCTAAGTATTTGTTGTCTCTCTTGTGACTTTTCTTTCAAGAAAGTTACTAAAAGCCCTTCAGCAAGTAGTTGTGAGTAGATTACTTGAGATGTAGCAACTGTCTTTTAGCCACAGAGCAAAGAAGGTAACATAGGACCTTCAGTTTCCTTCATTAAGAATTGCAGCAATTTATGTACCACACTTATGAAAACAGTTTTAACTGTGGAAGTATGGATCCATTCAAGGAAAGCCATACCATAAGGAAGGACCTTTATTCACAATAGGCTTCATTCTCCAAGGACTATTTGAACTCTCACTCAAGTCTGTCCTACTTTTTCCATTGCTTCCATTTGGCATTGCATCAGGCCTCTTCACTGATGAGTCTGAAATCCTGATAGATAGGAGAATAGTCATTCTATGCAATAGTAATTCCAAAAATTACCATGTTGCAGTGGAGCATACTGAAGAATTTTGCTGTAGTAGGGATTCTGGTCTTTCATTTTGGTTTTGACCTACAAATTATCTGACATGCTATAGACAGATAAATTGTTACCATTTTTTTTAATGTATACATAGTTTTAAATAAGCTTAAGCAGCTATTTTTCAGTGTGCTCTCTTTTTTTTTCTCATATTAGGCTCATTATCTCTTAGTCCAGTGCTATCATTATAGATTTCATAGGAAAGCACAGATTATCTTGAAAAAAAATTAAATGTCACTATCCTAAACTTGCCACCAATGTGGTAAGTTTCTTCATTTAGAAAAATATCTTTTTCGCAGAGCCTGATACAGCAGCACTCAGCGAGGCTCAGGAGAATGTTCCCTTTCATTCAACACATATCTAAGTCAAACTGTATCTTGTTTTCTTTTACATAGTAAACCAATCAAGTATGTGTACATGGTAATGCATCCTTTTGTTTCCCAGACAAACAGAACAGAATGAAGATCTGAATTTCTCTAGCTATAAACTTCTGTGAAATAGTGATTTCTGCAGTCCATGCTATGGTATTTATGATGGTCATTTGGGGTTTCCTGAGGTTTTTGGATTTGTTTTGAGTTTGTTTTTTTTTAAATTATATGTTCCTCACTCATTCTGCTTTCACTGGTGGTTCCGTGACTTTCTTAGAAACTTCGGTATGATGTGACTTTTTCTGTCACCCACATCTGTCATTAGCTGTTGGTTCTAATTCTTAGTAGCTGTGTCACCTTTGCTATTTGGCTATAATTATTTAGGGAAGGGGACTGTGGTCTTCATTCTACAGAAATAGTTTTGTGGGCATACCTGGTAGTACATAGACATCTGTGTCAAGGAATTTCTTTTTCAGTGCTCCTAAGGACAATTTTTGGTTCTTTTAGCAGGCTTCAGGGATCTCTGTTCTGTGTGCTGTTAGCCCTGCTAAAGTCTGGGTAATACTGGTAGGGATCCCAGAAGCTGTTTATGTGAGAAACTCATTTACATAAGCTGTTATTCACACAACCAGCTTCATAGTTCTTTTCTAAAGAAAATGGGGTTTGTTTTGCTTTCCTTTGTGGGTCAAGATTTTCCATGGACAAATATAATCAGCACTGGTATCATTTCATAACTGAAAATGGCTCATAAATCCACAGAAATTTTCCATTGAAGAGAGATCAAATTGTACCCAGAATCCATTTTTATGAAACACACAGACAAAATATTCTTGAAGCCGTCTACTTTTCTATACATGGTAATAGACATTTTGCCTGAGGATGCATTTGGAATTGTTGGATTTTGAGATTACAATTTAATGAAAAAGAGTAAATATTCAATGAAAATAGAAGAGGGAAGAAATGAATTCTTGATCTTCACTCCTCTGGCCTCACTAAGTCAGCAGTTCTATGCAAAGGTGAAAAACTGTGAACATTTCTAAAATTGAAAATTATCCTAAATAGTTTATTTTCTCAGTATTTTATACACTTTCCTTTTTGACCAAAAGGAATGTGATTTTCAATTAAAAATTATTTCCAAATAATTTCAGATCAAACATTCTGCTTACAATAATAGGCTGACTATTCTTGCTATGAGCACCAGGACCACATTCTGCCTCATGCCACATAAGGGCAAACATGATGGTTGCAGACCATAGCTGCAGTGTTGTCTTTTCTGTTCACTAGTCTCAGGCACAAATATGCATATCCATTAAAATTAAAGAGGCTCAGTAAGAGTAATTAGAAGATAGTAATTACTATCAAAGGCTTCGGACAGGCATATTCTATAAATGACTGCAAACAGAAATAAAACCTGAATGTAGGAATTTAAAACTTCTATTGCTAAATTATGTCTAGCACCTGCAAAAGATAGCAGTCAGCCACCCAGCTGTAAATTTAATATTTTTTTGTTCACATAAGCAAGTCTCAGTTCTTGCAGACTTGCTTCTGAGCTTTGCCATTACCTCACTGAGGATTTGTGCTCCTGGGTGTGTTAGTGTAGCAGTGGAATTTTTTTTCAACAAGTATGAAAATAAAGCCTGCGTGTTTTTCAATTTTGAAAATATTTTCCTTGGCAATGAAAGTGATAAACTCATGGCTAAAAATGGCATACTTTCTAGGGTATATTTCTTGGTTTATGCCTGAAATAGGACACCAAACTCAATGACAACAAAGCTCTCAGCTGGCAAAATTATACTACAGCAGCACATACTCTGCCAATTAAACACAAGAAAGGTCTCATTAGTCTAGATTTTTGGAAGTATGTAGCAATACAGGTAATTATTATACATATTATTGATTTCATACTATGGAATGGTTGATTATATCTTTGTAAACTTCATAATGTTACTGGAGTAATACTGTAATCACTGCAGAAGCCATTGTCCTTTATTCTTTAGGGTGTTTGCCTGAGTTTTCATCAACTTCAGACCACAGTGCCCAAAGCTGAAAAGCCAATCAACAAAGCCAATTGGATGTGTAATGGAAGTTTACAACACTGGGATCATTGTAATTTTCATACAACTGAGACCCAGCAAAGCTAGACATATGATGGTTGCCCCACTGTTTTACTGGTGTGACTTACTCTTCCAGAAGAAAACTTTTCTTCCCATAGAAACCTGCTGTTGGAACTGCAAAGCCTGCACAGGATTATCTGGGACCTTAGGGTAAGTACTAGGATATTCAGTAGTGGTACCAATCTACTACTACTATGGTAAACCACAAAGGCAGAGAGATTCTATGTGATTTCACAGTCTTATTGGCCTATTAGGAACATACTGATAGAAATTTCTCCATTTTCTATTACCACTTCCCCAAAATTGACAGTGCCTGATGGTCAGGGAGAACAACTGCTTCAGTTATTCTTTTTAAAAGACTGATTTATCAAGGAATTTTGAAACTGCTTCCTGGATTGAAGTGTCAACCAAAATAAGCAAAGGAATGTCTTTTAGGTAGACCCTGATGGGAGTTGGATATGAGGTTTGAGCTATGCGTGATATGGGAGATATGGTTATACCACAGGAAGAACATCTAGTCAAGAGAATCGAGTGACCAAAATTTTAAGTCTCTATGGACAACCACTTTAAGCAGCTGATAAGCATGAGTTTGGAGAACTTCAGCTTTGGTGCCAGGTGCCGAACATCTAACATATTAATTCATCTGTCTAGACCATACAATAGTACTCTGAAGTATTTTTATAGAGGGTGGCAGATGGAAAAGAGATGTAAACCAGCAGAAACACATAACAAGAAAAATTACTAGAAAAGATCATGTCATGTTTGACCCACTACTGAATCTGATTCTACCTGATAAATATTGTAAAATGTTGGAAGTAGCTGCATTTTTCAGTTAAAATTAGGGAGTTTAATATTCAACTGAAATAAAACCATGCATATAAAACAATTCTGCTTATAAAAAAAGTTTTAGTAGTGGAAATGGATTGTTGAACAGACCAGGAACATGGAACAGATGTTATATTTCTGTTCTAAATTATGGGTTTAAAGTACAAGATGTTAATGACAGCTCTTCATTAGCCTACACTCCTCTCTTAATCTCATTTCCTAGTGGACAGGCACCCATATCAGAATCATCAGTCTTGGTAAGTGTTTCTGCATCAGTCTGAAGACTAAACTATCCTACCATAAACTGAGAAAGCCTTTTAGCATCAGCATTGCCACTGTATTTCATGCTGTGCTTGTGCAGATAAAGAAATTATGTCTGTCTCTTTTGCTGTCATATCTGCTTTCATTCACAAGCACTAAGCTTGTCTGAGCACAAGAATAATACAATGAAAAAGATAAATCTTCCAAAAAGATTTTTAATTGTTTAGCTTGGGTAGACCAAAGCCCATTCAGTCACTGTAGGATATGGCATTCCTTACTAAGCATCTATCCAGTGTTTTGGTATAACCACCATTCAAAATCTCTTCTGAACTCTTCAGCCTGATTAAACCCCATGTACGCTTACAGCTTTGGCACTGGTCACAAACACATCAGCAGTGACAGTGCCAAAGAAATGGCTGTACCCTTATAAAATTGAAAGAAAACAGGTTTCCTCTATCTTTCACTCTAGTGATGTAAGCATGGTTTGTCCCTACAGAACACAACCAAATGAAATAATGCCTTTTTAGTTAGGGGTTGGACAGCTAGACGTGAGAGAGTCTGAATCACCATCTCCTTTGGCTTTTATCCACTGGGCTCTGAGACATTTACAGATGAAGGTCTTTTGATCCCTCCATAGCTTAAACTGTTGTATTTTGTCAAATTTAATCCTGAAAGCATGCAAATACAAAGGACCAGAAGGATCTCTAGGGATCCAGTGCAATCCTGTTGCCCTGAGGCAGAAATAACTACAACCAGGATACGAAATATAAAAAAAAATATAATTTATCTAACTTGTTTTTAAAAAGCTGCAAGGAAGGAGACTCTCCTTATGTAACAGATCCTGGTACTTCATTACTCTACTATAATGAAAAATACACAATATAAATCTTACGTTCCTTTCCTCTGCAGATGAGAAGAGCCATCTTCTTCATGAGAGGCTTTTACATTGTGAAGACCGTTATATCTGCCTTCAGTCTGTTCTAGACTAAACAAACATTGCTCCTTTAACCCTTCCTCAAAGTTCATATTTTCTAAACTTCATATCAGTCTTATTGTTCCTCTTTGTACTCTACTTTGTCAACATCTCTCTTGTGTTGTGCCTAAACTGGATACAGTTCTTCATCCAAGGTCTCACTGGAGAGAGAATAAATTTCTCTGTATGTTGTCCGTGACACTTCTACTGATTGCTGTTTTTGCACTACAGCCAAAATGTTCGTGTCTTACTTGTCACCCGTTACCATCCTTCATCCTCTTCTGTCACCCAATCAGCTGTTCCTCATTCCACATTTATTTCCCATAACACAGGTCTTTAACACAAGTTTCCTTTCTCAAAGAGGTTTGAATTCTGGTCCTACACTCACTAGTGCATTTGGTCCCATTCAATTTGTCACCATCAGCAAATTATAGGCATCCAGATTTCTTCAAAACTTGTAAACAGGCCCAAAATTCTCTCTCTGAAGGTTGATGTTGAAATCCTTTCCATTCTGATAGTATGAAATCCCACCAAGTTATTTTCAAAGTTTTAGTAAATCACATGATTACATCATGTATTCTTGTACAAGAGGATGCATGATGTGACACTATGTTATATGGCTTGGCATTTAGTACTTCACCTTCATCTACTGTCCTGTTAAAGTACTTATCCTGACAAACTCTGACATGTAAGCGCTAAGATATTCCTACTGCCAGTCTCATGCCAGTGGCATATATTATGCTTTGTTTTTATTAAATCCCACTTCTGAGGTCCTTGGGGTTCCAGAAGAAAGGTGGCTAATTCAATGACTGCTACAGATTGTGCAAAGTATAAGGACAGTGGTAATCTAGGAATTGCAATGTTGCTGTCAAATCCAAACCGCAGAGACTTTGTGTTTTTCTAGAGGATTCTTTGTAACAATAAAAAAGTCCATCCAAGAGTAGGCTCTTGGGGTTGAATCAAATTTGTATGTTCTTTGGAAAAGGGTGTGTGAAATAAATCTGTAACAAGATCTTTTATTTTAATAAGTTCAATTATAAGTACATAAACCTATTTCTAAGTGATGATTTAAGCCTTTATAGTAATGAAATAGTTTATTTGCATGATGAGTTCTTCCAGACGCTTTTATTAGTTTGTTTTTATTCATGAAAGAGGTTAAAGAATGAACATTATTTTAATGTAGAGTATGGACCAAATGAAAAGTGATACTTGACTCCACCCAGCAAAGAAGAGCCATCTCCCCTTAATGAATTGAGCATTTGAAAGGAAGAAAAATAGCTTCAGGTTATTTTCAGATGTTTTCTAAAGTTGGACAAACTTAATCCATTTTGTTTCCCACCACTTATTCAAGAGTATTGCCTCAGGATAGGAATGATTTTAAACACTGATATTCCACCACACCCCATAATATAGGATACAGCAACTAAGGATGATAGTAAAAATTCAGACATTGGCCAAGATTGTGCGCATATCTGAGCCTCTCATACTCGGCTGACTGAACCTGTAGGCCTGAGGAACTCAAGGGTTGTAACTTCGGTACTTTATTCCATGAGGTGTAACAATTATCTTTATTTTCTTTTATCTTCTACAGTGTCCTAATCCTCCTTCTACTGTATGAAAATAAGTTTTGCAGTCACTTTAAACAAAACAAAAATAGGGCTAAGCTCTTAACATTAATCGTATGTTTGCAAAGATACAAACACAAAGAATTTATGAGATGGAGTAGAGGAATAAAAATACATAAGATCCTGAAACAGACATATTATACTAAATCTTCCTTCTGCAATTTTTTTTTCCTTTTACTTGTACATTTTGTACTTTTTTTGATACATGTAACTTTTACCAAGAACTTTATGTGGGAATGTAGCTAATGAATACTGGAATCTTACTGGCATACACATTCTTCCATTACCAACTTGAGCCTTTTTGCTTATATTGTGTTACTGGTAGTACAGGAGTAGGTTTAACTGCTTTTTTGTTTAGTTGCTATGGCACAACTAATCAATACCATGAGAAAATACTCTACTACTTTTGAAAATGTAGTGAAGGTATTAAAGACTCGTTGCTCTGCTGCGCTTGTCCGATGCACAGATTGCGTTTTTTTCTGTAGTCTCAAAGGAACTGTTTCTGTAATTTATTCTAGAGGTTATGCTTGATATTTTGTGGAATAGAAATAAAGCCATTGAAAGCAGTGTAGTAACATTGTGTTAGATAAAAATAAAAAAAAAGCAAACAACCCAACAGGATCTCCAAGTATCACGAGATTGTTTTTGTTATTTATGAATTCTCCAAACTACTTTGACCACAATGGAAAAACACTGCTGAATATCCCACAGGCATTGTTACTTTAATAAGTACACCAGATGCATATTCTGCTAGATGCTCACAAGACTTTTTTAAGCTAGCTGAGTGACATTGAAAATATATGTGCTTGCTTAATCTGAACCACTATATTAAGCTATTTCGGCTTTAAGTTAAAATTTCTGAAACTACAAAGGAATAAGTAAAAATATGCCTTGATATCACTTTTGAGAAATAAAAATAATTCACAATTTCCTTTATATTTTTCCTTAATTCAATGGAAACAAAGGCTCAATTTTACAATTTCCTGTCTTCCTAATATTCAGAATCGAATGCAGGGTAAAAGTATCCTCTCATTGATAGCCTGTCATATAGTCTAACTGGTAGACTAATTGTGCAAGGTTTACTGCATCAGATGACAAAAGAAGTAAGGAAGAATACAAGCAGAAAGTGTCAAAACCCCACCCCAGTAAAATTCCCCAACTCTTACCTGCAGGAAAATGTAAACAAAGCAGGCAGCATCTTGGCTTACAAATTGTGGAATAAGAGAAGACTCTTAATTACAGAAATATGAATTTCTGCCATTCTGCAGCCAATGAAAGATTATAGATTTTTTCAGGAGATAAAAAGTTCCATAACATCTTAAACTATATGGAAAGTGAGAGACTGGTTTCAGAGCATGCACTTGTGACCTTCTTCCGAAATCAGACTTAACAGGTCTTATAAACCAAATCCTGTAAAATGTGTTCTGCTCAGCAGCCCTCTTTCCAGTAGAACCTCTAATATTTTGTAGAACATTAAAGGGAAGGGGAAGGTCACTGAGAGGACAACTAAGAAGGATGTGTAGGAATATGCCAAAACTTCTGCATCCTGGGGAGAAGAGGTCCTCACAGTTTAGTGCAAGATCTGTTGTGATATACTCTCCATTTCTCCATCTCAGCAAGTGACATACTCTCATTTCCAGGAGTCCATTCAACTTGGGCCTTTATGCAGGACCTCAGCACTTAGCTTTAATCTCGTGGCAAGGGAATGTCATGTTCTTGATTTGACCCAGATCTAGGGTTTTATTTTAATGTAGCTTAACTGATTTATGTGAACTGAGAATGTGGTGTGTTGTCCAAATCAGAATTCCATGTCTCAGCAAGTAAGTAATATAAAACCTTAACTTGTGAACACAGAGGTCCAAAGGCAGCAATCTAAATATTTCTAAATGCTCAGTCTAAGTTTATATTAGATTTAACTTGTTATAAACCATATCCAGCATATTTAATACAGGACTAGTTTAGTAAAAGTCATTTAAAATAGGAAAAAGTGAGTTCAGAAAAGATCAACAAATAGATTTGGAAAATCCAGGTATAGATTTTAAAATAAAGTTCAGAAGCACTAAACAAGCAGCTTGCAAAATTGCAGATACTTGCACATTTTAAAGACCAAAATCATAGAGAAACATGTTCAGTGCACTGCTTTAAGTTCTACCCCTTGCCAATTAAAAAACATGTGTTTTGGGCTGTTTAACAAAAAGTAACAGAGAATTCTGAAGCTTCAAATATGATTGCAGTATGAGAAGCTGGATATGATAGCAGCATCATCTTCAAAAGTATGCCCCTCAGTTCAAGAAGGACAGGGAACTGCTGGAGAGAGTCCAATGTAGGGCTACAAAGATGATTAAGGGAGTGGAGCATCTCCCTTATGAGGAGCGGCTGAGGGAGCTGGGTCTCTTTAGTCTGCAGAAGAGGAGACTGAGGGGAGACCTCATTAATGTTTATAAATATATAAAGGGTGAGTGTCACGAGGATGGAGCCAGGCTCTTCTCGGTGACAAACAATGATAAGACAAGGGGTAATGGACACAAGCTGGAGCACAGGAGGCTCCACTTAAATTAGAGAAGAAACTTCTTCTCAGTGAGGGTGACAGAGCACTGGAACAGGCTGCCCAGAGAGGTTGTGGAGTCTCCTTCTCTGGAGACTTTCAAAACCCACCTGGATGCCTTCCTGTGTAACCTCATCTAGGTGTTCCTGCTCCGGCAGGGGGATTGGACTGGATGATCTTTTGAGGTCCCTTCCAATCCCTAACGTTCTGTGATTCTGTGATTCTGTAATGCCCTTCCCATTCTTCCTCATTTTCAGCAGAGGATAAGCTTTGGTCATACTTCTCAAAGTAATTGTCTTATTTTCTGTTGGAAGTCTCATAGGTTTATTTGCTTCACCCTTGCAACAGCATGAAGCAGATGCATGGCAAAGCTTGCTCACCCCCCCCAAGGTGCAAGTAGCTCAAGCTTACTCAGTAGGCATATGATTTTGGTAGCATGTGTCAAAATATCTTTCATATGCAAGTTGCAATTTCTTAAAAGCTTATGATGGAAACACTTTTTAATAGGAGAAAGTTCATTCTTAATGCAACCCCACTTTGCTGGTAAATCAGTGCTCCTGATCACTAAAGCTTTATAGAGAACAGGTAGCCAGACTTCATTTGGTTTAAAATAAACATTGTCCAATTAGTGCATTTTTCTCTACACTCATTCTTAGAAAAAGGATTGATTTTTTTCCAAAATTAACTGGTATGTGGCAGAGACCCAGGATCCAGCAAGGGTGATGAAAAGCCTGGCAGACCTAAAACCAAATAAAAATGCTGTTTAAAAAAGGAAAATAGAGCAAATATAACTGGCAAAAGGTGCAATAAGAACAACTTTTCTCTTGTTTAATAAGAAAGTGTGGTCATCTGCTCGATGACCCAGAAAATCCTAGACACAAACATATGTGCATTGATCAAACTGTAAGCAGAAAAAGGAAACAGATAATCTAACAAACTGACTCTACCCAAAAATTCCACTTATCTGTGAGAGAGGAAAAAATATGTCAGAAAAAAAGAAAATTAGAATTTGTTAGTAAAGGACAGATTTTTACGCTAAGATATTTTCTGACACACCTCAATTTTCTTAAAACTTGTAGTTTCAAGTCTTTCAAGATTTAAAGAATCCTATAATTATCAATAAGTAAAATAAAGTGGGAAACTTAAAGAATGACCGCTGTCTCGGATAATAAAGAAAGAATAATATTATACTTATATAATTGTCATTACTTCATGGTGAACAATGTATTTACTCAGCTGTATGTTTGCATATAAGACTATTGTTCTTTCTGGTATGCAGGAAGAACAGAAGAAGAACTTTTATACAGTGGATAATTGTCAGACCTACAGCAGAGCATAAAAAACACTTTTCTGATTTCTTAGTAAGCAATTTATAAGTGTTCTCTCTTGAGTTCAATTCACTGGTACAAGAATGCATCAATTTTAACTAAGTCTTCTGACCAAATAAGTCTTGGGCAATATGAGAAAAAGGTTCAGGATTTAAAGAAAATTGCAGTGCACATCACTTTAAGCTACCAAAGAAATAAGTGCAGAGTTATGGCAAGAATTAAAAATATAGTAGTTTCTAGGGTACAATAGATAGAGGGGATGTATTTATTCTACTATCCTGTTTCTTTATAATGTAGATGCTTCTGCATAGATAGTACTAACATCAACTTCAAAAAACATGAGACAAAACATCCTGACCACATTTTACAATGATGCTCAGTAATTCAATCTGAATTAAGAATAAAATTGTGTCAGTAAACTGTAGGTTGTTCAAGGCTGAAGATATTCTTTAAAAGGAAAGTAGACTTAAAGTAATTAATTTACATTCGAATTTCAAGCAAACATGGATGCTTTGCTGTGTTGCCACTGAACAACAGCATAGCTATATTTGGAAATATTTCTATGTTATTGCTAAAGAGAAATTACGGAAAAAATGCAGAAATTAACTTAAAGGTTCAGTACATCACTAGACCTAGCCCACCAGTTCTTCTAAAAAGACACATGCTCCCCCTCTCATTACTCGTGAACAAAGGCCAAAATGTACAACAACTGCAGAAAAGGAGGCAACATTTTGGTTCAATATCACTTTTGTTTCCTTGTGTGCTCTAACACCCATATGCTGTTGCTTATATCAAAAACAGTGCCCAGTTACACTGGTACTGTGTTAAAGGTCCTTCTCAAGGGTGAGAAACAGGTGTGTTGCGTCCTGAACACATAACTGTAGCATATATTAGAAAAGGCAGGCACACAGAAATGTATCTGCACTTTAAGCAAAATATGAGCAGGTGGATAATGGTCTGTAATTCTTGATTAACTTTTTCCCCAGTTTGTGAATGATTTGGATCCCAATAAGTTTCTTTCTCCCCCAGTTTATAACCTGACTGACAGAACACAAGTCTCTAACACCAGCCAGTACTGTTAGACATACTTCAGGAAACACTGAGAAAGAATCTATGTTATTTTTAGAAAAGCAAAAATGCCCCGTTTATCATACTCATTCCAACTCCCCCAAAATTAAATTATTTTTCTGTACAATGGTGAAATTCCCTTCTGTTGACTTGGCAAAGAAAGGGTACTTTGAGCAGATTTTGTACATCTGCTACATCAGGAAAAACACCTGCTGAAAATTTTCAAGAGTTTCCCAGCGCATAACTCTAAAGTAATTCAGCATCTAAATGGCATATAAGTTTTGTGATATTGTAAGTCACAGTAATCTTGTTTATTTTCCCTTTTCATGCAAAGACAGAATCCATTTACTATGCCAATGCACTGTAGAGGCAACTTAAACTGCCACTCAGTGATTGAAATGCCAAAGAGCTAAATATTCAGGAAATTAAGCATTATTTTCTTCTCTTCACTATCTGAAATGGCAAAATGAAGGCAGGAAAGCAATAGAACAAGAATATTTAGAGAGGTAACTCCTTAGCACATCAGCAGATGACAACACCAAGCAGACAACTTATATTGTGTGAGAAAACAGCTACTAACTGCTAATGTTTGGGGTTCATTTTCAGAAAAAAGTGGTTTGCTCTGTAGATATTGTGAATGTCACTGCCTCGAATATTGTAGTACAGGCTCATACAAACCAATTCATATAGCATTTCCTGTGACAAAACAAGTAGCTGTCAAAAGTTGACTAATTTAAAATAACACCAACAATTTTCAGCATGTGCCTGCCCCTACCCTCATTTACTCAGTTTCTTCTCTGCCATAATAGTCTGTATTTGCACTCCAGTTTTCCTGCTGTGAAATAAAGCCATGTACTATCTCAGAGCAGCCAAGTTTCTCTAGGTTGCCTGTGGACAAGTTAGTTATCAGGACTTCCAGCATTTAAAAATACCTTGGAATTACTATCGTCAACTTTTTTTTGCCCCTGCAAGTGCTTTGTTGCTTTCCTGGAGCATATTTCCTTTGCAACAGAGGACACAGATGCTCGTTTGGGGAAGATCTAGGTTTCTTTTGTCTTGGTAAAGGGAGTTGAAGACCTAGCTAGGATCCAGGGTCATCAGTGTTGAAGGTATCATTTTAAAATTTGTTTTTAGTGGGTTTTGGTTTTGATTTTTTAAGAGGTATTTTATTTTAGTTGGAAAGGAAAGGTAATGGAACAGTGCGCTACTTTTTCAGGTTTCCGAATGCGTTTTTTAACCTTCTGGACTGGAAGGCACTGATGCAAAGCTAGAGACTGCCACCGTGTGGCTGGAGGCTCTCTTGGCTGACAACTTTGGTTCTGCAAGAAATGAAGTGTTAAGATTGAGTGGGTTAGGCCCTGAAAAAAACAACTCCTTCTCCGAGGAGGCCAAAGTTGCAAAAATAGGGACTTGGGAAAGCAGAGTAGCTCTTACTCTAGTTTAAAAAGACTAATGGATACCCAACACCCAGGAATCCCTCAGTGCCTGTTTCCACTCCAGGGACTTTTTTTATGCAGAGGTGCTTAATGCAAGCTTTTCAGAGCATGGATGATGGAGCCCAGTCTTCCTTTACTCCAAAGTGAATTCTTTAGCCATGAAAGGGCAGGGCTGCACTCCCTTTTATGCACATCCAGAGAGCAAGCAGGGTTTTGCAGGCCTTTTTATCTAACCAGGAGAGATGAAGAGGACAGGGCCCTAAGCCTACTGAGTACGATACTCTGTATTGTCCTCTTCAAAAATGTAAGCTACTAGAGGCTGAGGAAGGCACAGGGGTTCCAGTCACTCCTTTCCAGTAATTAAGTATTCTGTACCACGATAGCATCACTCCTATGCCCTTCTGTGTAATCCCATTTTAAAAAATGGAGGGGTGACGCTTGGCAACTTATGACATTCCTGGATGAGAAGCAACCATAAGAATCTGGCTCTTTATCTGGCAGGTTTCTAGATACATAGCCGCTCACAGACACCAGTTCAAGCCTTCCTGGAAGCAGAACCTTGTTATTTCAAATCAAGCAGAAATACCTACATCCTGTCAGTGCCTGCAGAACCTTTAAGAGCTCAGCAGGGCTTTTTCAGCTCATTAAGAGTAAAAAACCTTTGCTACTGACTATCTATATAACTAGTTCTGGGTATAAACCCTTTGAATCTACATCCATTTCTGACATCTTTTTTCATTTATCATTCAAACATCCTATCCTTCACTGTCTTTTCTAACAGACTGCAGCAGTATGCTTTTTATACCCTATCTAGGAGTCATCTAGACTCCATGCTGTTCTGCCTTTTTGCTTCATTAAACTAGAAGAATGTTCTCCCAGTTATCTAGCCAAAATTGATCATTTACATAACAGCTGTGAGAAAATAGAGTTTTATAATGCCTCAAATAATCAGATTTCCATTTGTTTTGCACCAGGAAGCACACCAGGTAAGATTCATCTCACCAACCTACAGAATTCTACATTGTAGATGGTTGACAATTCTCTGATGCTGAAGAGAGTAGGACCATCTAACAAGTGTCCTCTGAAGGGAAGAAAATCCTACTACTCCTCATTGAATGGAACAGAGCTTAATAGCAAAATCCTTTGGCCCAGATACAGCTCCTCCCGGAATTTATAAATCCCAACTTTGTCATCCAAAGGTATTGCATTTGTTAATGCAGAATCATAACATGATGTTGTGCTTTCTGGAGAAAAAAAATATTTAAACATGTAACAGGATTTGAAACAGTTTAAAAAACCTGAAATGCCATTTATATATCTAATAGGAATGCAGTTCTTTGCAATCCCATGCCTATGACTCACTTGAACCACACCGAGTAGGAAAACATGGAATTCCTATGTTGTCAGAGTAAGGAGTGAGAATTCAGGTACTGCCTTTTCATAAGCCAGATAGATTTTTGTATGAAGTTCAACTGGCTTGAAGGGAATGCCTAAGAAATTAAGTGTGCTTTACTCTGCCCAAGCACAATTTAACATTAAAGGGTGAATTAATAATAAAGGAGTGGATTGCTATGAAAGCAAAAATTCTGTGGAGTCAGGGCAACAAGATGAAGCAGCAATGCAAAAAAGAATATAGGTCTTATCAGCAGAATTGAATTCCAGATTAGGAAGTGCAGCTTCCCTTCCCAGAATACAAAGTGACTGCCTGTGATTACAGCAATCAGAACCAGAGAGAGGTTGTAAATTTATCTAGTCTGAAAGCCAAATGAAATGGAAAATAGCATGCCAAGCACTCAAAAGCAAGTTAATGAACAGAGCACAACATCCACAATTTTCTCAGCGCTGCAGAGATCATACAGGACTTCTGTTGCGTTTTCATGGCCAAGATAATGAAGAGGATATGGGATAATTAATTTCCCATGCTTAGTGGGACAATATGACACCAGTCTGAACCTGAGTCTTCAGGGTAAGTTGCTAAGATACCTGAACAGCAAAACTTTCAATGTTAATACTTAGTTCAAGTTTGATTGTGTCCAAAATGTGGACACTGTGTGAAAGTGTCCAAAAAAAAAATTGTGTGCAGAACTGCTTTGAGCAGTACACACATTTCTGCAATCAAGACATTAGAGGTTTGATTCACAACTAAGAAGTCAGATCTCTTTAGAGCAATTGACAGGTCACAATTGTCATGATAGTGGCAACTATCTTATATAAACCAGTGCCTACAGCACTCTCCAAGGAAGAGGATGCACTTCCCACCTCCCTGGCGAGTATCCTAAGTGTCAGTCTATCTAAATTATATGTAAGTATTCTCTCTCCCTTTAAGGAAGAGGTCAAAAAAACTAATGAATTCACAAGGTCAAAGAGACAACAAGAGTCAGATACCTGAAAAAAAAAATATATATACATACACACACACACATATATATATGTATATGGAAAGTGTTCAGAGAGTGCTGTGAATGACAGATTTTTAGAAAAGAAAGATTCTTAGCCAAAGAAACATAACAATGGGAATACAGAGCTACAAAGATAAGGAAAAATAAAGTTGTTTTCAATCTTTCCCCAGGTTTGACAGTATAAGCAAATAAGACACTTCCATACTTCCATTGCAGACAATTCTGACAGTTCTGAAAAAAGTTAGTTAAAAAAACCAAGGAGATAAATTATCTTTGGAAAGGGGGCCTTTACATGACCACTGAAATTCACAAAACTACAATCTACATATTACTAGATGCTTCAGTTCTGGAAACCAGATAAGTGTTGATAAGCGTTTTCAGGAATTAGAAGATAAATCTTAACTAGTGCCTAAGTACTGCAGTAGATAAATTTGATAGGAAATGAGTGATGTCTGGGACAGTGAATCAAACCAGCTCTCAAATACCCCACGTAACATGCTCATGCGCATGTATTTATGACATAAGTAAATACAATAGATCTAGGTCAGACAAGAACTAGGTTGTGCAAAGAAAGCAACAATTTTTATGGAGTGTTTTTTCCTCTATAACACTTTATTAGATATTTTTCATTGCATTTATGCATTGATCATTTTCCATTATCCAGTTAGGAGAAAACAGATAGTGAAGAAAAGCTTAGTTTAAAAAAAAAAACAAAAAAACAAAAACAAAACAAAAACCACCACAAAACAAAACAACTGTTGGGTTTTGGTTTTAGTTCACAGGCTGATCCTTAAACAACAAGACTGTGTATCTTGGAGTCAAAGAAATGTAGTTCACTGTCATATAAACTGGTAATTTAGTCTGTGGTGCTGAGCTCTGGCTTACAGCACATGTATAATGAAACACTGAATGCATTCTGCGTCCTCCTACAAAGCCAGTGCAATATTTCTCTGGGTACTTCCATACTTTTTTTTTCAGTAGACTGCATTTTCCAAAGATGTTTATGGACACTTGTAACACTGATCAGGAGCTAGGTTTATTCTCCTAACATTCAGCTCCGTTGCAAAGGTCCTTGCCTTTTGATAGAAGAAGAGAGACATTTCCCGATCCACAAGGAAGTTATGATAGATGATTGCAAGTCTTGTGTAAATCTTTAGTTGAGCTCTTTTATTGCCCAGTTCCATGGCAGCAGCAAGTGCCAAATGATAATAACCTGCTGCATCAAAGGGATCCTGAAATAAGAGACACAAAGATAGTACCCTCTATAGAACAACTGGTGTAAGACTACATCCAAGCTCAGTTTGTTAGGTATCAAACAAGAATAATATAGATTCTGAACTTCAGTGGGTTTTCCCACTTTGTTATTTACATTCTAAATGCATAAAACCAGAATGCGTTAAAAAAAACATTGCTCAATGCAGTAAGAATTTTCTGCAGCAGCTTTTGGTATTGCTTACCTTAAGGTCATAGAATATAATGTCTCCCAAGATCAAATACACCTTGACGTAATACAGTGTTTCTTCCTCAAACTCCAGAGGAGAGGAACACAGGGACAAGGCCTTTAAATAGAAGTGTTCAGCTAGTTCACAGTGACCCAAGTGATGATGGATGGCAGCCAGCCGATGGTAAGCTATTCGTTCATTTAGCTGATTTCCTAATAAGATAATGTATGAGTCAGGATAAAACCAGAGAGACAAAGTAGTCAAATTGTCTCAAACAATACATCCATGCTTTTTTTTGTTTTACTTCTATATAGTATTTGCTGATCTTTTATTGAATAAAACTAATGTTGCTCAAGAGACACATGGCCAAAACTTGCCCTTTAAGAAAAGTCTCTCAGAATTCCCGAATTTCCCAGTGTAGAATTTGACAGTGTCTGGGATTTTCTTAAAAAATAACTACATTCATATCTCTTATGTACAGATATACACACCCTGTGCATACTTTCAAAATAATCTATTTGTATTCTTTGTAAGTATAGTAGCTAATGGGAGGAAAGACTTTCAACCCTATCAAAATATCCTGTCTGTAAGTGGACAGACACTTGGAGGGGTGAGAGGGTTCTTAATCAGCTGAACAGCTCTCAGATTCTAAGAACAGTTATTCTGGAAGGTAGCCCTATCATTTTTTTACTACATTTTCCTAGGTCAGTTAACCGTCAAGCCTATGAGCAAATCTGAAAGAAACATATGACACTCAAAATCCTCTTGAGACAGTATTATTCATTAGCATTACAGCTTAGCTGTGAGAAGAACACTCAGTTTGGACTTGTAATCCCAGGTTTAATTCTATGCTCTAACGAAGGTTTTCCATATGAGCTTGGAGTTAGATGAGAGAGCAATTAAGTTGTTCATTTTTGAATGAAGCAAAAATAGCAATGAGAGTATCATTATGAAATCCTGAAAAGAAATCTAACTGAATTCAAAAGAAGAAAGCTTTTTAGAATTCTGCCTTATTTGGGAGATATTAGTCATATTCGGCTATAATCGAAATCAGTCTTACCTAAACTTACACTGAGCGTAAGAGATGCTCTTGCATATTCCAGACTTTCCTCATAAGCCTTCAGATTCACCAGCAGTTCCACCAGTTTATTGCATAATCTGAGTTCGGTGTTTTTGTTGCCAGTCTTAACAGCAAGTGGAAGAGCCCTGTCCTGAAACACGTAAGAACAGCTTAGGTACTGCTGAACCCAAGATGTGCACTGACAGCTTTCCATTTATGTCATGTCAAGCAAATTCTGGTTTACATTGCTCTTTGCATATGGCATCTCTTACACCCAGAAGAGGAGTTGCAACAGGTGAAATCTATTAGCACCATGGCAAAACACTCAGCTCCAATAGATTATAAATTGTCTGCTGAGAGGATCAGCTTTTGGTTCAGCATTTGTAGAACACCTGCTGTGATGGGAGGGCACATAACTATCAATGTGGTAGAAAAACTGCACAAACCCTGTAGAAAGTCACTGCTTTCTCCTTTTCCCAGCTGCCATTGAAAAATATGTCTCCAGCAGCTTCAAACAATTCCATTCCTAAATTTGGATCTCCTGTGTAAAGAGCAGCGTCTTGAGCAACCTTAAAAGAAAATAAAGAATAGGGGAAAAAAAAATCTTGGTTATTTCTTGGTAAAAGAATATCATAAATATTAGCAACTGAAAGAGAAATCTTGTTAAGGTCTCTCACTACAAGACAGAAAAGGTTCTATTTTATGACACCATGCTGTGTCTTCTTGGTACCCTGGTTTTGAGCATGCCAGTGGCAGATGCTGCAGAAGGAACATAAGGACCTGGGCACATGCAGTGTTATGGTCTTCCTTTTTCTAGCAATAGTATCCTGCTGTCTTTGTCAGCACACAGTGTTCTAAAAACAGTAGTGCATTTGATAGCTGCAACATATTACATTTGAATTAAATCAAACTTACAGAGTAATTCTAGTTGCAAGTTAGATATTGCTAACAGTATAGATTTAAAAGCCTGTGAAGAAAATTCTGTAAATAAATGCAGCTCTGTTATCCTGTTGTTCTGAAATAAAGATATGCTGTGTTAGCAAAGAGGATTTCATGAAAGGCAGCATGCATCCTCCCCAAACCATGAACACCAGGATATTCAGTTATTGATAAGTAGTATTGAGGAAGGGCACTTGCATATGAAGAAAGATGAAGAATCTTGCATTGACTTGGTGTTCTTTAGTTTTCAAACTGTGTTCAATTAATACAAGTCCAGCTCTCTACTTAAGCACAAAGGCAGGAATCCGTGTCAGACTATTTTGGCTTCAGGCACTTAGACTGTTGCATCATAGTTTTGGAAGCTGCATTTTACATGCCAGTTAAGATCTGATGACTTGCACAAATTATTGGCACAGTGGTCAACCTTTTCATGGGCAGGCACTGACTCTCTGCCCTAAACACCATGTTCCAGACATACACCGTATAGAATACACATGCATGTCCCTGGCCTACTCCTCCTCTTGGAGGAAATATAGAAGAATGATAAAATTATGCCACATTCTGATTTTGCTTTTGCACTGCCATGTGACTGACTTGGGGGTTATCAGCTAAAATAATTTCATGAAGGAAAAAGAAATAATGGACCTGTAACACAGTCCTTCTTATAAACACATTTATTCAGCTTTTCTGGTAAGAACTCAAAACCATAATTTAATTGAGAAAAAAAAAATCATTACAGTAACCCCACATATTGTGTCTTAGTGCATTTTAAACATGAACTTGTTTCCTATGTTTTCCTGCTTTGCAGAATGTTTTCAAAACATCTTAAGATATGTATGATTATTTTATTTAGAGATCATATTTTGGTACCACTCATACACCAGCCAAGACTCAGATCTTACAATACCAGGTTTTGTATACATTCTGCACTACAAGGCAGCACTCTCCCGTACAGCAGGAGAGCAGTATTTTTAACCCCTTTACAAAAGCAAGGAACTAATTCCCCAGACACTTGAGTGAATGGCTAGGAGCCACGTAGACAACAGAGTCTGATCTGGGCTGGAGTGCAGCTGTGAGAAAGACCAGATCATCCAGTTTCAGTAGCCACAAGGGCTCCATGCTTATTTCAGGTCATCTTTCAGTCTGTGTTAGCACAGCAGGAGATGCTGCAGCAAGTCCCAGTTGGTTGTGGGGGTCTGGGGTGTGCAAACCACAAGCCTCTGTTCTCACTGTTGCAAGGGTAGCAGCAGCACCAGCTGGCTCTGAAGGAAAGATTTAGATGCTTTGAAAGTGCTCCCTAAAAGAACAATCTACTCTGTTTTCCTAGGGATATGGCCCACAAGCCAGCATGATAAGATGATTATTATCTGTTATCTACCAGCAAGTAGCATGGTTTGATTGCCACAGTGCTGTAGAGCTGGTAGATAGAGATGAAGAAATACACAGAATTTACAGCACAGCAGGGTACTAAGTAAGGTCACTACCCAAAAATCATTCCAGAGTCAAGCAACAGACTGAAATAGAGCACCACTGGAAAATGTTGGGAATTTCAGGGGTTAAGCATTACATAAATGATGTTACTACATGTTCAGAACATCAGTCAGCAAAATCTCTGGGATCATTATATTGATTTACTCTCTTACCATGCCACCTGCACGATCGGCATGCCTATAAGTGTTGACAACATACCTGAATGTAAAGATCCACAAGCTCATTCTGCCTCAGAACGTAATATATCTTTCCTGCCTGTAGCCAAGCATATGCTTCTTTCTCTTTTTTCTGGAGATCTATGAATATTCCAAGGCTTCGTTTGGTACATTCCAGAGCTGACCTGTAAGCCCTGAAACAGTGGAAGGCTGCTAATCACTCAGGGGTTCTTCAGAATTGGGAAAGGTTTTCTTCATAATAAAACAAGCCTTATACTAATGTAAAAAACAATCTGTTTCCTCTATTCAATGCACAATTATAAATTCTCAGCTATATTACACTAGTAACCAGCAACTCAGTCTTTTTAATTTTTTTTTTTGTTGTTCAATCTGTGTTTCCTGTTAGATCGTTACCATATCATATTGTTTCAGGATAGTTTAGTTCAGACATTCACTTCCCTTACCTGAGGTTACTGACAGGTAGAAAATAAATCTTTCCTTGTCTTTAGCTCTTCTATCACATTTACTGCTTTTTCCTATAAACCTCAAAGGAATTGCATCTGTAAATATTTTTTTTCTGAATAGTACCTAGGCATTCAACTTAAGCACAATTCAGACTAATAAACAATTGTAGAAAAACTTGAGAGGAGGGGAGGATGGTGAAGAGAATAGGACACTTCATGACCAGTTCTAGAAGCACCTAAATTATCAGATCATTGGACAGTGCAATTTTCTTTAAGTGGAAGGGCACTGTGCTCTCAGAAGAGGAGCCATACTCTTCATTGAAAAGACCTGTCACATTGATGGAGCTTATGGTGCTTTACATTAGACATAGAAGCCGCAGACTTCCTTATTAAATCCTTCTGTGTTGTGATAAACTCCCATCACCTTGACCTGGTGCATTTCCTCCAAGCACAAGACACAAATGTTAAAATATAACATGAACTGCGCAGTTGTAGTGAATCCTTACACAGGGCATCTTTAGAACAGCCTACTTAGACCTCCAAAGAGATCCAAAATAAAGCATAAAAGTAATATGCTCCCAAGTATTTCACACTGTCAAGATATCCATTCTGTCTCAAAAAGGTATCTCATCTGAGGGAAGAAAAAGAAAATGTTTTTACCACTTCCTGATTCTTAGAGAAGTTGAAGAGACCTGTCACTCCTTTTATACTCATGAGAGGAAGTAAAGATCCACTGAACAAGCCTGACATTTCAGTCTTCTCTGCTAACAAGCTGCTAACATGAGGAAAGGCAGGAAGGTAGTTAAAGTAGTCCACAACTCAGCCCAATTACTGAATGTCACTTCCATCCCCTTTTCAGAGTATTTTGCTTTTACAGCAGACAGAAGCATATACCAACCCATAACCCAGCACAGCAGCTGGAACTGATCAGGCTGTGGCCAGAGTAATTTATGATGGAGGTGGTGACACCAAGGATGTCACTGTTTTCATTACTTCATCATAGACACATATCTTTGTTACTTGGGACTGTTAACTCAAAGAACACTGTGATACTATGGTCTAATGTCTTACTGAGTACATGTTATTATCTGGTAGCCTCCTAAGGTTGCACAGCTAGCATTATTTGTGAGCCAGGCTCCTCGGATACATCGATTCCATGTACCACATGCACACAAAGCAGCAGCCTTCAGCTAGTTACATCTTTCTGCGCATTCCAGATGTCTTGAAATCTTAACTGACTCCGTTGCCTTCAGCTTCTCCAAAGGATTTTCACTAACTATATCATTAAACAGCAGTGAACAACACAAAATAAAATCAGGTGACATGTTAGGAAAGTTAGGTGCTTTGACTGCAGCTACTTAAAGATAAAATAAGAAACTACTCTTTCCACAACTAAGGATGCTTTTTTATCCTGAGGCATGCTTGAAAATACATGAATCTAAAGTGACTCCCTGAAATCAGATACAGTAAGAAAAAAGAAATCAGAGAAAGCTGCCTTAAAAAACACTTTAAAATTGTCTAGAGAAGCCTTTGTTTCCTCAGCACCTCTTAGTTACTATGAATTGACTTGTGCAGTCTGTTTTTTTGATAATGCAAAGCAAAAAAAATTGGTATTCTGAAAATTAGAGCAGTATAGAAACTGCTAGAGACTGACACTAAGCAGTTTTGCGCATAGTCTTTGTGTTGATTTGTTTTAAAAACAAAACAAAAAACCTCACAAACCCAAAACCCACAAACAAACAAACAACTTCCTCAATGAGCAACACTTACATAGAGACAATGTCTAACGTGTTTGGAATATGCCATTTAGTTTAATAGAAAAATTGTCATGTAAAAATCTGTCAAAGAAATCACCTGCCAGCAATAATCCTGAGCTACAGCTGTCCTCAAGAGTTGCATAATATATAATGCTTTTTAAACATCTTCACATAGGTTTTAAAAATAATTTGGCTCTTAGAGTGGTGCTGATCCCTGCTGGACATCTTGTGTCCCTTAAAAGGTGATAGTTACTTAAAAAAAAAAAAATCCAAGAGAAGTCTCTCACTGGACCCTTCAATTTTAATAAAGTATATTAGCAAAGCAGAGAAAAAAAAACCACATCAGTCATATTCAGCTACCGCAAGAGTTGAGATCTTTTAGCATGACAAGGAAGTTGTAATCAGAATAAAAGCAAAGTCATTCAGCATGTCTTACCTTTCTGTTCCTAAAGACAAATAGAGCTGACTAATAGTTTCCAAAATTTGTCCCTCCAGAACTTTGTTGGACATCTTTCTAGCTAAAGACAGTTGATATTCATTGTAGATGACACACTGAGCCTCATTGGGAACCACTGTACTGTAGAACTGACACAGCAGTTTTAGTGCTTGTAGCTGACCTAGGAGCACAGATTGGAAATACTAACATGAATCTCTATCTTTAAATTAGTTTAAAAATAAGTCATTCTCACAATTTTTCAAATTCAGCAGTCAATGAATAACAATACAGAAGTCGTAACAAGATTCCGCTGCCAGTTTCTTTAACCCCAAACTTAACAAAGAGGTTACTTCAAAATTGATCTCCAGAATAAAATAATAGAACAGTCACCTTAAATCACACTTAAAAAGTCACCTTGCCTGTATAAGCTGCCTTAATCAGAGTAGCAATAAAGCAAACATGGGCCTTCTAAATATAACTATTTTATGCAAAAGTAATCCAGATTACCAATTGTTTTCATACCTTTAAACTTGAGTCTGATGATGTTTGTACTACCAGAAATATCATAACTATTGTAAATATTATTGAACACAAAAATCTCTAGACTATTTACTAGTTATTTTTTTTCTTGATGTTTCATTTTCTCTGTAATTTCTGACAAACCTAAGTATAGCCAAAAGAGCAAGTCAACATGTATTTATTTCTCTATCATTTTGGGACAGAACAAAGATTTCAGCAACTTTGATAGCTATCACATAACTGGACACATGTTATTTAAAGAACAAGTACAAAATACCTATATAACAAACTTTTCTAAACAGGGTACATTTTGTAACTTTGAGAGAAAAACAAATGTACTTACTTTCCAGATGACTTGTCTCCATTGCAACTAAAAAAGCCCATTCATAATAAAACCTTCCTTTTTCTCTTTGAGTTCCACCAACATAGTAACATCCCAGCTGAAGGAGGACTTGGATAAAGTCTTGGCCACAGTTCATACTTGGAAGTTTGGCAAACAGCTTCACTGCCCTGATATAATAATGTTCTGCCAGCTTGCTGGCTGCTGCACGCAGGCAAAGTGCCCCTAAATTAGCCAGGGCTATAGCTTGGTTGTGGGTCATATTGGTCTCTTCTGAAAGACGCAGTGCTTTGTAGAAGCTCTCAGCAGCTTCTTTTGTATTGTTTGTTCTTTTCAAAGCAATAGCAAGCATATTATAAGCAACTCCTAGTTGTTGCGGATTGCTCCACAAAGAGTCCACAACAGCATTTAAAATGGCTAAAGCTACATCGTATTGCCTGTAAAGAATGTATAACCAAGCAAGTGAAAGCAAATAGTTAACAGTTTCCTCTGGCTTAGCAGACACATCAGAGTCCAGGGCTTTCATTGTGTAAACTATAGCTTTTCCATACCGTTTGTGGTGGCTGTACAGTTTTGCTAAGTTAAGACATATAGTGCTGCATAGTCCTTTTTGCTCATTAGTAAACTCAGAAGAAAGGGCTTGTACGAGGTAAGGTGCAATTTGGGATGGGAGTATTTGTCTGAGTTTTCTTGGGCCACAGAGCTTGGGAGCATTTTTGATGAATAAATCAATCCTTTTCAAGGAATCCATCAAGGTACTGGAGCTCTGTGATGAGGTGATCTTTAGACAGCTTACTACAATGTGTGGCAAACACTTCTCATTGTAGTACTCTGCTAGTTTGAAATAGCAGTTGTTTGATAAGTCGTTTTGTAAACCAAAATCATTAAGCAACAGTTGAAACCTTTCCAAGAATGGCAGTGCCTCTTCATGCTGTTTGCGTGCACTGTAATGTTTTGCCAGTAGAAAGCATGCCCTTGCCTCTGCATGTTTGTTGTGGCTCAAAATTGTCCTCTTCAGAGCATACTTTAGAATATCTGACTCCAGGTCAGCACTGCAAATGTAGTTGGGAATTCCCATGAGAAGAGATGTAGCCTTGTCAAAAACATGAGCACATTTTTCTTTGTTCTTCTGTGTCAAGTAGATGACTGTTAGATTTGTATAAAGAGCAATTACGAAGTACAAATCACTGAATCCTCCAGCTACTGCTCCCAGTGCTTCCTCAAAATACACCCGAGCTTGGGAAAGCTTCAGCTTTTTAACACTGAGCCTGCCTAAAAGAAAGCATAGCCTTGCTAGCGCCCAGGACATACCTGCTTTCTTTGCTGCTTCCCTTGCTAATCTAAAAAAGCTAACCAGTTCTTCTTCTGAAAACCCATAAAACATGCTATTGATAAATAGATAAGAGAAATCATATAGGTTTTTGAAGTTTCTGTCATACTCTTTCCTATTTAAGAAGGGTAACAATAACTCAAAGGTGTCAGATGCTTTAATGTCATCTTGATGTATGTGGAAGGAAGGTCCTTCAGGTGGAGGAAAGATTGCTGTATTTGGAGAGCTAGCAGAATCCTTTCCTTCAGTAGTTGGCATTTCTGCCTGGGTGGCCTCCAAATTCTTGAAGGTCTTCAGGAATTCTTCAATCTTGCCATTTTTGCTAGTGGATCCTGTGCTAGAATGTGAACATGGAATTTCTGAAATTTAAAAATAAATTACAGATCACAACTTCGTGTGGCCATGCACACAAAGATCTTTTACAGACCAACAAAAACACTTATCAGTAGAATTCACTGTTAGGAAAATACTGTGTAAACATACCACCCTTTCTTAACAGTATGTCTTGGAGACAAGCCAAAGATGCGGGTGAAGAGTAAGATCAAGAAAGATCAATAAGGGAGGAATGAGTGTGAGAGACTGGAGGAGTGGGGATAAATGGGGTGTGCCCCATACAAACAGGTTGCTGATCAGTATGCTTGTCTAGGCAGGCCCTGCACCTGATCCAACACTAATCCAAGTGAAATCCAACACTAATTCAAACCGGTTTGTATCTGAGTGTATACTCAAAAAGTATACACTGATTCTATGTTCTCTGTGTGTATATCATAGAATCATTTGGGTTGGAACAGACCTTAAAGATCATGCAGTCCAACCTCCCTGCCATGGACAGAGACATCTCCCACCAGATCAGGTTGCTCAAAGCCCTATCCAACTTGGCCTTTAACACTTCCAGGGAGGGGGCATCCACAACTTCCCTGGGCAACCTGTGCCAGTGTGAGGGGGATCTGCCAACAAATTACAATTCAGACTAGTCGGCAAGCAAGAGGAGACCAGAATCTGAAGACTCAGGGTCTGAACTGAAGGCTTGATAAAGGTCAGGGCATGGATACTGGATGGACTTAAGGTCTAAGGGAACTGTGCATTTGAGTTGCATAATGGTATGCCTATGTCCTGATAGAGAACTAAGGCAGGTTAGCCAGAGAGGGTGTGTAAGACCAAGCTATTTGAGTTGCTAAAGTCTCACGTGGGTGCTGTAAGGGTGCCTGCAAAGGTCCTGTTCTGCTGCCCATAATCTCTGTGTGGCCAGCCATGCCTATGTAATGTATAATATTTCTTCTTTCAATCAAATACCAATCCTGATTCTCTGCTAGCACAAATTAACTTTCTCAAATTTACCAAGCTTGTGGTCATTGATCTAAATTCTCTTAATACTGACATTGTTGAATATCCTACAAATATAAAGACAGTCATGCCATCATTTCTTCAGTCCTCCCACTGTTATCCAGCAAATGTAATAAGGCCAGGAGCTAGGCATGCAGTTTGCAGTCACAGTTAGCATGAAGTTTGCAGCTGCATACCAACATCAGCTTATTGAAGTCACAGATTTAGAGCTCAGTTTCCTTAGAATTGCATTTCTGAATCTGTTCAGCAGAATCATAAATATAAAATCTGGTATTTAAAAAAATGTAGTACAATACAAGTAATGATAGTGACAGTTTAGCAACTAAATGCCAAAGGGAAATAATTCTGCATCCTCATCAAAGTATCTCCTTTGGAAAATATATTTATGGAATGAAGATTTCTAGCAGATGGAAAATCTGCTGGAATTCAAAGTCAGCACTTGCCTTGTGCCCCATGAACAGTATTTTGCCCTGTTAAACAAGGCAAGGTGGGGGGGATGTGCACTTGTGTGTGTCACAGCAGTAATAATAAGTCATACAGTTTGTAATTGGATAGCAAGGTCCAAGACATCTGATACCAGTGAAAACCCACAATGTCTTACAGCAAAACCTAGTGAGAAGGGGTTATAGCAAAACCTAGGAAAGCAAACAATGAGAGAAGGTTAGAGTGTGAAGAGACATTAGAAAGATAAAAGCTGGCAAAGATACTCCAATATCAGAAGTCACAGTAGTTTCATGTAAAAATTGTATGCATATGAAGTATTACCACACTCATGAGCTTTCCAAAATTCTGGTTCTTCTAATTGGCCTGTAAGAAAGAAAAAAAGCCATGTTAGTTATGGCATCTTAGGTCTTTTTCAATTTTAAACATCCTAAAGTAAGGCTATTTTTTAGTTTGGAATTCTTTATGTCAGAGGAATTGGATGTGTCTGGAAATTAGAAGATAATGAATTTCTAAACCTGACCCAAAGCTAACAGATACTAAAGACTTACTCTCCTGCTGAAACAATTCCCTGTTTTCTATGTGGTCATCGTCATGCACCCACCACTGCTCAGTACAGTGGGGAGACATTTGCATATAGCAGTTAGATTTAATGCCAACCTGTTCTGCATGATGGATGCATCACTGTTGCATTAAAATACAAGTGTGCAGTGTAGAGTTAATTATTTCCCACAACGTGCCCCTAAGATGTGGTAACAAAGCTGTTAATATTACTGAAATAAGTTTTAGCATCACTTCAGGGGGCGGGGAGATATATAATAATTTAGGGTAGTTTGATTACATAAGAGTGTCAGACTTTTATGGCCATTCCAACAGCATGCAGATGATCTTTAAGTTCTGTAGACAATACTACTATAGATCTAGTTTTAAATGTTTATCATAGTAATTCTTAAATGTTCTACAGGTGTGGTTTTTTGTGTAGAAGATACTCCTCAAGGTATTTCAATTGTCATGGTGCATTTCAGGATTATATTCACTGTCTTTCATACACTAGATGCAGTACACTCAGTACCACTTACATGATGGAGAGGCAGAGCAGAGGCTCACAGAACTACACCTATTTAAGGTGATAGAAAGCTATTTTACTAGGCTTTAAGAATGACCTCTCATTGAGTGTTTACTTCTGGATCTCCTTTCTTTAAAGGTTTTCTTGACTTTGGCGGACAAATGCAACAGAATTTTACAATAGTCTTAACTTAATGCTCTGAATATCCAATTGAGGAAGTGCTCATAAGTAAAGACTTCTCATTAGAATGATGTAGATCGAAGGAATCAAAAACCCTTTTACTCAGATCACACAACAAAACATCAAGTGAATATTGAGAACACTCACTCCGTATTAGTCAACTTACGTTGAACAATTGTGCAATTTAAGAGAAAAAAGTGGTAAAGTTAGTACTATTAGCTGGGGAAGATGTGAAAAGGATCTTTCCTTTTTTTCCACTTTCAAAGTGAAATGGCACTTGTAAAGATTAGGGAGAAAATGAGATGTGACGAATACTGTGCAACAGAAAAAAAAATGTCCATTAAGCCCATGAGACTGTTTTGGTACTGAACACAGGTCTGAGATCTTGTTCCCAGGCATTTGGGAGAGGAAGGTGAGATGTGGAGTCATTTTGCACATTGACATGACTTGCATTTTGCAACTCACACCCAACATGCCGAAGTTATTGTTCTCCCACGCAATTTGCAGAATTAAACAAATGCATTCGAGTACTTTTTCTTTGTATGAATAGATTTTGCAATTTTTCAATACCTCTGAAAGTTAAATCAAGCATGAAGAGGTGTATGTTTGCATTAGCTGTCAATTATTATGCCACCTTTCCTGAAATGAATGAAAAGCCAACATTATTTGGGTGAACATACTACCTTTTATAATGCAGCTCTGACATTTGAAAGCTTGAAGATCTGTTCAGCTAAGTAACAGAATTTTTCAATTTTTGCTATTTAATTCACTCAAAAATGGAAGAAAGAAGATTTATAAATGCTCTACTAGGAAGACTTTTGCATCAGCATTTTTTTAGCAGGAAAGTAGAAGAGATGATCTAAAGGACTTTTACATGCCAACAAACTGAATACTAGCATATCTCTAAGCAGCTGTAAAGGCTGGAATCTCATTGAAACAAACAAACAAAAAAATCACCTATAACAGGAATATGGGAACTTCACATCTATCTTATGCAGTAAAGAGGAGTAAAACTCATACTTACTTATTCGATACACAGAGCAAACATCTGTGATGGAAGTTTGTTCCAACAAATGTGTCACTTCTTCCATATTTTTTTCTTTTGAAAAAAAAGATAGCTCCTCTGCTTCAAGAAAATCCAGGTCTGATGGTCTAACAATGAAAGGAACAACTTTGAAGTTGTCTGAAAGCAGATCTGGCTTGAGGAGCAAAACTGCATCAGCCAAATTTGAGCTTGTTAAAGAAACTAATACAATCTTTACATTATAGGTCAAAGCAAGTTTTATGTCTGTGTCATTGTATAGCATTTTATGAGAGAATTTATTGAAAGTATAAATCTAAGGACATTATGGTATTGATTTTCTAATACAAGATTAAAGGTACACATCAAGTGGGCCCACAAACATTTCAGAACTGTTTCAGCCTGCAGACAGTCCAGACATATTAGTAAGAGCAGCCTATTTACATGGTGCCAATGTGTGCTGAAATACACACTTTTTACAGGTTTCTGTCTGCATTACGAGCAATTATTTTAGAGGAGCCACATTTGAAGCAATTTAAGGTCTGTAATTGAGGGTACTAGCAAAAGCAGAACATGGATGCTCTAACATAGATCTTGAGAGACCAGCAAAAAAGGAATCTTCTGCAAGAGTAAAGCTTTTTGAATCTTGTGATCTAAAGAATAGAGACTGAACCAGATATAACAACTACAGGAACCCCTTTTCCCAGTTAGAAACTCAGCTACAGGCTGATAGTATTTCCCAAAATTTAAGCAGACTTCATATTTCAGTTTATTTGTATTTGTTTTGACTGATACACACTATGGTAATTCTCATTAAGAAAACAAAAAACACCAAAAAAGCAAACCCGAGTTTCAAATGCAGCATTTTAAAGCTCTTTTTGTTTGAGTTAAATATGTATCACTTACTTATTTCTAGGTAAGTCCAGTTCAACATGACTTGTCTTTACAAAGCCTATTTGGCCAGTAAACTTGTGTCTTCCAAGAAACCATTCCATGCATTCAATGAAATAGCCGAGAATCTCAATTTTGTCCCCTTCCTGGAAACTAATCTCTTCCGACACAACACTTTCATAATTCGTCACAGCTAGACAAGATCCCATTGCTGTGTGATAAGGAGATAAATAATATTTGCATATAAAGTAATTTAAGAATACAAATACACTTATTAGAATAGCAACTCAGCAGAAGAATGTATTTAGCAAAACACATTTCATTTTGTATGTTAGAAAATCAGCAATATTCACTTTCTAACTTCAAACCATCTGTATGAGTTTTATTTCTCTGGCAGTATTAAAGGCATACACATGTGAAAGATCCACAATAATTACGCTGGTACATTTATGATAAAAATATACAGAGGCATTCTCAACTGAATTCCTCTTTTCTACTTTGTGTACCTACTTAATACAGTATTTAGGAGGAAAAAAAGGGAGATAAAAGACTTCAGATTTTACCTCAACTTAGACATGGCTAGCCATGTTTTGTCAAACTCATCATAGGCAGAAATTTATGCCCTTGCTAATTTTACTGCAATATAATTTTGAAAGCTGTTTTCTCATCCTAATCAATGGGGAAAATACTGTAACCTTCAGAATTTTTCCTAATGAGAGCATAGAATGAGTTGTGGTTTGTTTTTTTTTAGTGCTGATGTTCAAATGGAGTTTCTTACCAACATTCTTGATGGATTTAGATTCAGTTTTGTATCCAGTGTCAATAGGATTAGAATACATTTTAAGAAACCATCTGCAGTTAGAAAAATAAATTGAAGTTAGCGTATGAAACTTCATTGAATGTTGTGACAATAACAATGATATTTTAAATCAATTTGGAAACAGATGCTCCCCTCCCACAATTATCTTTCAATTTCAGAACTGTCCATACACTTCAGACACAGCTATTTTTTCAGTAGTAGTAGTAGCAGTAGTAGCAGTAGTAGTAAATGAAGCATTGCTTCAGTCAGTCAAACAAACCTTACAGAGAAAGTCATGCTATTTCTCCCTGCCCAAGGTCAACATAAAAATTTCAGCTGTTTAACTACTGAGAGCACCAAGAACAAATTACTTTCTGGTCATTCCTGAAGCCAGTCGATTGATAAGTCTGTAGATATAATTTTGACTTTATTGCAATTTTGAGCTTGGACTTGACCTCAACACAAATTGCATTAAGGAGGTTTTGGCTCTGTCAATATTGTTCAGTAAAAACAATGCTAGCCTCTTATCATCGACATTTCCAAACATTCCAGCTGCTACTATCCATATTTACAGGCAATTTTAAGGAAAATTCTCACTTCATTACATTTTAGAAGTGTTAATAGCTTATTTATGACTCGGGAAAAAAAGCAGTATCTAACTCACAAGAAGTTAAACCATCTTCAAATGCTGCTCTGCAGGCATCTGGATTAATTTCAGTTGTGTACTATGGAAGGAAATAGAGCTTTTGTTCTCAGTGTTAATGGAAGATGGATGTTCCATAACAAGCTACCATTTAGAGACACTTATGTCTAAGCATAAGTGCGTACATACGTATGTGTACACTATGTCTAAGCAGTCATGTACATATGTAACAGATGTGTGTTAAATAAGCAGCTAAAATCAGGTACCTACTGATGAAAAGGGATCAATGGCTCTGGAGAAGCATTAGACAGCACAGTTGTGTCACCATCCGCAGATGCACCTGTTACATCTTCAGTAGAAGTCCCAGTCTCAAAATAAGTGTTTATTTCATTATCTGTAGCCATTATCTTTCTTATCAGATTGTCAGGACCTAAAACAAAAAATGCCCCTAAAAAGCAAGCAATGGAGCAGATGTCATTTTATGCAATGTTTTAGTGTCATAGAAACCTTAAAACTGGCTTCAAGAGCATCATTAATACTCAAATAAAGACAGAAAATCTGAGATGTCACAAGAATTTTCCAGTTGTCAGATATTCATACATTTCTATCTAGTTTCTCTCTCAGTAAAATTATGCAGAGTTGGTATGTTTCATGAAGTGGCAAGCCCTCCTCTCCTGCAATATTTCGCAGCAAATTACCTAGACATGGTTATCTGTATTCCCTGAAGAACACAAGAGATGTTGGTATTGCATTGATCACTGCTTTGTCTAGACCATCATGCTGTCCCTGCCAGTGGCAGCAGGTGATGCTGGTTAGGAGAAGCACATGAACCTGGCAACTATGTGTAATATCTCTCCTGTACATCTCCAGGATCCACAATAATATTAAGCAAGTTGGAAGGTACAGCCCTGCCTAATGCTTTTGGTATCCAGTTATGGACCAGTTGCACATGAAGTTGTGCAATGTATGAAATGTATGATGCGACTAAACTAATTCTGTGTTTGTTCCTTTCTTTTCTCTGTCTGGTACATTTGAAGTGAATATATTTAAATTTCAACTTCATTAAGTATTTGAATGGGTCTTAATATTTGCTTTTAGAATTTTAAAGAAAGGTGCTTCTCTAAATTTAGCTTTAGCATGCACAGTCTTCCTTACCTTCCTGTACTAGCAAGCTTCTGTACATCAAATGTAATGATTTTTCATTTATACAGACTTCAATGCCTGTTTCTTCCTCCTCTTGAGGACAGAGCCAGAAAGATTGATCTAGGAATAAATTCTCCATGCAGTGATTTATAAAACCTAGGAAAAAAATCCAATTTGTTTTCTTTGCAGTTTTAAAGTATTATACAATAAAATAACCTTTCAGAAAGTCAGAGACAGAGGTAGACATTCAGATAACTCCATCGTTGCTTAACTCACAATGTATAATTAATTTTACTGCATAGTATTGGCAAAATTACATCCATTAGTCACATCCATTACAGCTACTTATGATGCTTCGCTCACTCAAACTACACCTAAAAGGTGCACAACT
>NW_010209605.1:0-1109 GCF_000695765.1 Mesitornis unicolor | reverse complement strand
CCTGCTGAAACAGCAGACCACGTCCTCCACTTATGAGGGCTTCTCATAGTTTAGCTATATTTGAAAGTTTTGGAGTGTGAAAGAGGTAATGCCTAGCAAGCTTTAAGCAACAAGCTCTTAGCATCACTTAATGATAGATTACTGGAAATAAACTCAGAAAATAATCTCTTCATTAAGTTTCTGTTTCCCGATTCAGCTGTGCTGATGTAAGGAGAAACTGTGCCTGGGTATCAGATTCCTGGAATTTCTTTTGGACAGAGGTGATATCACATACCAGAAGTATGCCAATCAAGAAGTTAGCGCTTGATCTTGAAAACTGGGACTCCTTACATTAGGATTTAGAGCTTTCAAAGCTATTTGATAGTTATGGGATATCTGGATTGGTGTATCAGCAGCAGCATGGTATAGATAGTAGATTATTACTTCAACGGTCAACATTAATACAATAGCTAATCCTTTGTGTAAAGGGTTATAATGAAAAGGAAAGGTGGGCAGAGCAGTGGTTAAGGTGCTGTTCTGCTATTTGGAAGATGCCAAATCAATTCCCTGTTAGCCACTGCCTTGCTTAAGAAACTTCATCCTCTTGTGCCTTCTCTGCAAAACTGGATTAAAACAGCAATTTTTTTTTCCTCACTTCTCTAATGAGCATTTTAAAAGACAAAATAACAAGTAAATGACAAACAAATTTTAAAATAAAATTCATTATTTTAAATTGGTGTGATAGAAACAGGTAAATTCAATAGTAATGCCCACAAGGTTCTTCATATACAGAAGAAAAAAAAAAAAATCAGGTGAACAATAAAGAGCTGATTCAAATGCTATTCTTCAGAAAAGACCTGTGAAGTTATAGGATATTAAAAATAGTACTCAAATCAATGGCATCACTTTGTGACAAAAGACACACAGATTTTGAAACAGGACTGAAGCAGATTTGGCATATGAAGCAATCTTTGTTTTACTTGATATTTCCTCTGAAGTCTTACCAACTCTGTCCAGTTTGCTCACTACTATGTGATGTGGAAGAACTAGAAAAGTCCAGTGGAAAGCATGATCAAAGGCCTAGAAAAATACACTCTGTGAATCACAGAATATTAGGAGCTGAAAGGGAC
>NW_010209604.1:18115-35469 GCF_000695765.1 Mesitornis unicolor | reverse complement strand
CAAAGCATATGTCCGTCCAAGCCATGCCCAGGAGAATGCTGTGGGAGACGGCGTCAAAGGCCTTACTAAAGTCCAGTAGACAACGTCCACAGCCTTCCCCTCATCCACCAAGCAGGTCACCTCATCATAAAAGGAGATAAGATTAGTCAAGCAGGACCCGCCCTTCCTGAACCCATGCTGACTGGGTCTGATCACTTGGTTGTCCTGCATGTGACGTGTGATGGCACTCAGGATGATTTGTTCCATCACCTTCCCTGGCACCGAGATCAGACTGACAGGTCTGTAGTTCCCCGGGTCTTCCTTCCAGCCCTTCTTGTAGATGGGTGTCATGCTTGCAAGCCAAAAATGCTACATGACATTTCAGAGCACAGCTCGACAGACTTATTAGGCAATTGGGATTGTTTTCTGGAACAACAGGTAAAAAAAAGAAATTACAGCCCATTTACCTTCCTGACCAATATAGTCCAAGTTCAATGCCGTGGATCAATACTACAGTTGAGTTATATCACCTCCTACATCAAGCTCATATGGCTGAGATGCACTGAAATTGTTAAAAGGAGAGGGAAGCAATCAATGCAGAAAAAAATACCCCTCAAACCTTAAATAAAACCATTTCACTTTCTATCACTTTGCTAAAATAAGCTTTTTGGCAGATACTAATATTCTAAGCTGGCTGGCATCCTGAAATGAGTTTGTGGGAATCAGGTACCAAAAATGGGTGGCTTGGAGAGAATGCACAGCCTCCTGTGAGGGTATTTAACATTTTCCTGCTGTCCAAGGTGTCTGCAATGGGCCAGGGAAGGTATAAACCTTGCCTCTGGAACATATAATGTAGTGTATCCAATGCGAAGTCCGGGTGTCATACAGAATGTGACTGCCAGGTACAGGATTCTTGGTATTATCACACAGCATTGCCAGTCTTTCCAAGTGCATAGCCCTTTACCAAATCCAATCCATGCAGATATCATTCAAGGGTTGGGAAAGGATGAGTCACAGGCATCTGGGAGGTGACATTATGTGGGTTCTCATTTTAACTCTCATTGTTTTTCAGCATACAAAATATACACAACTTAAGCTAATTTTATTGAATGCTGCTATAATAAACCCCTCCTGTTGACTGCTCTCTGCAGAGTGCTTTAAAATGAAAGTGATAGCTAATTGACTGTTTTGCAGTTCAAAGAGTGCAACTGAGACTGATCTCGACTAAAGTGTAGTTGTTTGCTGAATGTAACTTCTCTGTAACTGCTGACTACTCAGAATACATGCATCTCTAAGAGCTGTTGTTACTTCTCTAGTGGCAATAGCATGTATTTGTTCCCTCCACAAGATTCTAGTTCTCTCTGCAGTACCCAAAGATTTAGACCAGTCATCCAGATATTGAGCCTCAGGCTCTATATAACATATATAGCATATATAGCAGATCAAAACAAACACTGAGGTAGTCATTTGAGCATGCAGCAAATATCTAAAAATAGGTTTGGACTCCTAAACTTATATGATGGGTACATCAGCTAACAACAACTCTTGCTTTAGCATCTCTACCAACTCCCAAAGAATTAAATACAGAACCAGGAGTCTGCCAGCAGGAACATTGTAACTAATGATTACAAGGAAAACTATAATGAAAATCTACACCATTAGCAGAAAATGCAGCATGGTTTATACCTCACTGAGGGATGGCCAAAGAAATTCATACTTGCCATGGCATGCGAGAATTCCCAGAGCCAAATACTGCGGTGGAGGTAACGCACAGGCCAGACCTACACTGACCCTTCCATGAGTCATCTCAGCACCCATATCCTACATCAAGTGTCTTGTTTCATTAAGATCATGACATCTAGTTTCAAGTGAGCTTCCAAATTCTTTTCAGAAAGAGCAGGATTGGCCTCAGAGCATTTACCAACATAAGCCAATTATGCCTCCTGCATAGCAAATTTCCGTGTTTTCAGATCAATATATATCTCCCTTATGAGGAGCGGCTGAGGGAGCTGGGTCTCTTTAGTTTGCAGAAGAGGAGACTGAGGGGAGACCTCATTCATGTTTATAAATATTTAAAGGGTGAGTGTCACGAGGATGGAGCCAGGCTCTTCTCGGTGACAAACAATGATAGGACAAGGGGTAATGGGCACAAGCTGGAACACAGGAGGTTCCACTTAAATTTGAGAAGAAACTTCTTCTCAGTGAGGGTGACAGAGCACTGGAACAGGCTGCCCAGAGAGATTGTGGAGTCTCCTTCTCTGGAGACATTCAAAACCCGCCTGGACGCCTTCCTGTGCAACCTCAACTAGGTGTTCCTGCTCCGGCAGGGGGATTGGACTAGATGATCTTTTGAGGTCCCTTCCAATCCCTAACGTTCTGTGATTCTGTGATAAGGAAGAGAAACACCACTGTTGTATAATACACACGTCTTGCTTCTTACCCATTTATTACTGGGAGCAGTTCTAAACTCATTTTATGCAGAGAGTGGTTTATATTAATGTTAGATTAACTTGACCTTGATTTTATTAAATTTGGAAATACAACAAAAAAGCCTAAACCACTACTTCTGAGATGTGTTTGCAAAGTGCTTTAAACATTTACAACTCACTAAATGCTAAATGTTAAATATCACGATGTCACGCAAAGTGGAGTAGCGAAGACGGCAGCATTATAACATTCTCAGTACACTGAAACCAATCACTGAAATATTCTTGTTTGTTTCCGTATAGCACAACTAAAAGCAGCTGGCAATATACAGATGCATCTAGCCTAGTATCTAGAGAATAAAGACAAGTTTTTCTAATTACTTCTGACTTCAAGTTTCTGTATTCTGGAAAGTTTTCTTCACTGTAAAGTACTAAAAAATTATATGCCATGTTAGAGGCACAGCCTCTGTTACTGCTGTGCGACACAAATGAGAAACAATGAGTTTTGCTTAGCACTACATTAGAATTCTGCTTACTTTTTTTCAGACTAATTTGCATTTAGGTGAGGGAATTTTACTAATGCGCTGTGACAGTTCAAAATATTACTTTTCCTGCATGGAAAAATGTTAAGAATAGCACCCAACTGCACAGTTGCCTTTGATATGTTGGTGTCTGATGTCATTCAAACAAACAGATGAATTCATTTGTTTCCCAGGGTGAAACAATAAATATTTGTAAGTGACAGGATATCTATCATGCTGCTAATGCTAGTTTCATCCTTGTATCCTACTGTTTTTCTCAAACTGAGTACACGAATTTGAAACCTTGCTCAATCCATTCAAATATTACTGGGGTCTTATCCAGGAATTTCCATAAGAATTAAGTAAATGGAGGAAGTGTCATGTTATTATTTATTTATTTAGAATCCTAAAGAACACGGCTGTCCTGAACCTAGATCAATAATATCTCGTTAGTGAAAATGCAGGTCACAAACAGAATGTCCAGTCAGAAACAACTGCCTTCTAAACTAATCTGCCTTACAGATGAGTAAATTCACTAAACAACCTGTTAAACAAATGCTATCATGTTTGCTTTCCAAATGCAAGAAAGGCAAAAGCTGAGAAGCATTCCCAGGAGCAAATAAAACACAATAATTTTGTTTTAACAATTGTAAGAGCAATAATACAGTGTTTTGCATATATGACTACCTATATTAAGCAATTAATGATGCACAGTAAGGTGAATGTAAAATAAACACTGCTGATTATTACCTGCTCTTTATACCTGTGCAATGCAATTCTGATTCTCTGCATATGTCCCATTTCATCAGGTCAATACAAATCATGTTTTGTCAGTTTTTATTAAATCAGCTTAAATCCAGTCACATAGCACACACTTCAATGCAAATAGTATTAAAAATGTTTTCTGTAATTCCAGTTATTTTAAAATGTGAATAGATACATCCGATTACCCAGTGACTTGCATGTCAAGTTTATTGCATTTCAAGCAAGTATTTACTCAAGTTGTTGAACAATCATTTAAAATACTATTCCTCTTGACTTTTAAATTACAGTCCACAAGCTACTGAGGAGGTGATTTGCTCTCTTTGTAAGAGGAGTCACTTGAGCTAATGCTAATGGGAATTACTGAGGCATACCATTAAAGTTTCAGACAGCCTGAAGTTTCCAACAAGACTAAGAAATACTGCTGTGCCACTTGCACACTGTTTTGCTATAAGTGAAAGCTTAGCAAAGGAACATGGGAAAATTTTCCTTCTACTTTACAATGATTAAGTCTCATTTCAGTTGTACTTATGGAACAATAAAAAATTAAATACATACAGTATGTTCAGTAAGCATAGTTACATCCAGAAAAACAGGGAGCAGGGGGATAGAAGGGGAGAAAGAGAAAAAAAGTTAACTGGTTTACCTGATACTGTACAACACTTTCCCAGTTTTAGAAATCCTCAGCAACTTGTTGTCTGTCGTGACATCATGAAAGTTTGCTCCCTTCTCATTGGCAAAGAATAAATCTGGCTTCCAAATAGAGTCCAGCATAGAGGGATCCAAATCCAGGGAATCATCAGGATATTCGCTGTAAGCCAGACGTGAGTCATTCCACTGCTGTCTCAAAAAAATGTTCACTCTGTAGTCCTACAGAAATGCCATGTGAAAAAGTTACTAAGCCAGTTACCAAAACTGAAAGCCCACTTTAGCTTTCTTTATGCTCTTAGACTTGCTACAGTACCAGTGTTACAACAAACATTCATGTTCTCCTTTGAAAATTAGAGCTGTCATTTGAAAATAAAGCAGTTTAAATGCTGTATTGAGCAAACAACCACAACTGGTACGTTTTCCAAATCAAAATTACTTCAATGATGAAAAAAATATTAACTGCAATATTAATATTAAATGTAACCCTCTTTCAAATGCTATGGATTAACTCAGAGGTACTTAGAAAGTCAAAAAGCATTGCAACTAGATATATACAATTTCAACAGTCTATAAAACTACTAATTTAAATAAATTGCTTCCAATATGTAAATTAATTATTTCTAATGTACTCATGAATAGTTGCTAATTCCAGTGAAGACAGATTTGTATAGAAGAAGTTAAATCAGCACTTTTTATTTACTGTTTGTGTCCTTTTTCTATCTACTGTATGCTTTTCTCTGTATGTTCCTTCATTCACTCCTCCCTCTCTGCATCCCATTAAAATTGTTCTAATTGCATTCTTCTGCTCAGTGGTCTGCGAGTCACATCTGGGAAAGGCAGCAATTACTTAGAGGTTCATTTAGAACCAACATTAATGCTGTGTCAAGAACTGGTTATTAAAGGGGAGTGTGAAAAGAGCCTTTAGGGTCTAAATTCTCTGGAGGGAATGGAAAGATGCTTATGTTTATTCTCCTTATTCTGAATTTCCAAAGTCAGCAATAAGAACTTCATCTCCCCAACTTTCCCTGCTATTATAGCACATTTACCTGAAATTACTACATTTATCTTGTTTGTGAACACTGTCTTAGAAATATATCTACTTTTCCTCTGAAAGGAAAATTTTTAACAGTGTTTATATCAACTATACCATGTGAAGGAATATAATATCAAATAATTTTGCCACCAGTACAAACCTCTTACATTTAGGATTTGCTTTTAGTAGTCTCAGTATGTTAAAATGGCAGCACTGTGCTTTTGACTTGGAAAATATATGAGCTGACTTGGGTTTTCTTAGACCACTGAACTGCATAGTCTAAAGAACTTGTCATCCTTGAAATGTAAATAAATATTCTCATTCTGATGAAGCAGAGGCAGCTTGCCCAATATGAAGATTCTGTGAACGAGCGTCTCCAAAGCGTCAGCATTTCCCACCCTTTGTTCAGTAGGTTGGTGATGAAGTGAGCTGCTGCCCTGACAGAATATTTCTGACTTCCAAACTGATGCAGTTTTTGAACCCAATGGGATGATGCTTTACAATCTTAATAGGAACATCATTTTGCTTTCTTTCTTTATTCATTTTGCTGTCAGGTAGATATGAGTCAAAACAGTAATGTCTACTAGTCAGAGCAAGACTGTCTTGAGAGAGGTCTCAAGAATAGCACATTTGTTAAAGATACTTACGAAAGTCTGTATCTGTTTTTCACAAGCCACTGTACTTTTAATGATGGTATTAAACATCAAATAGCTACTTGCGGTTCTGAGCTTATAAAACGTCATCACATCTTGTGAGGATACGCTAACCCTAAGCACACTTTCCCTTGTTTCTTGATCTTAAAACCTGGGAGTGTCTTATAGCTTACATGGGACAGTTATAGTTATAAATCCTGGAAAGCACTTGATTTTCATTCTGCAGAAAAGAAGGTAGTATAAAATAAAATTGCTACAAGTACTTGTGCAACTGCCTTTGATTTTTCTTTTAAATAATATAGTGAAGTCTATGGAAAGCAGAGGGATTTTTCCCCTCATGACACAGAAATCATAAATAAGTCGAATCAGTAAATTGTTTAAAAATATCTAAAAATAAATGTGCTTTCATGAACTTCATTAGTTGGTGATTTAGATAAAAAAAAACAGACTGAAAAAATGCTTATTCATTGAAGAACTTGCATATGATGATATATATTATACCAAAAGCATAAATAATATCAACAGGATTACACTATCTTTTTCAGCATCTACCTTCATAAATATATCAGAGCCATCAGACTGATGCTTTCTGCCTGCAAGCTTTGTTGTTAGAAGCAAAACAGCTCTGAGATCTTTGTTTATGTCTGATAGGTTTTGTGTGTATATATAGGTATAGATATTTTAATAAGAAATAAAAATGGAAGTGTAACATGCACATCACAAAACCATCATTACTTTTTTCTCCTATGCTTGCAGTATAAGCAGCTGAGAGGGCTGTGTGTTTACACAGTCAGACCTAATCATGCAAAATTTTTCTTTTTTTTTTTCCCCTGTGCTAACATCATACTGTCTTCTGAAGAAAAATTCTCCTGAGAAGGGTATCATAACATGGAGCTCAAGCAGACTACAGTGTGTATTTTGCAAATTCCTGAGGGTAGAAGTGGGTGGACTGTAGTAATGCACTCCTACGCGACCACGAGTACACCTGCTCCACAAATTCTTTCTGACAGCACCACTGCTCTGAACGAGGAGTGTAGACCTGAAGATTCAATCTCAGTTGCAACACTGGTGCCAGTGATAGCTTGAGGCAACTCAGATAAACAGTTTTCCTTTGTTCTCAAGTCGTAAGATCAGAGTAATACTAACATACTAAAGAAATATTAATCTGATTAGTTTTGGTAGATTTATCAGAAGATTTAGGGACTCAATCTACAGATATTCTTAGTTTGTCTTATAGGAAACTAGATAGAAATGCTCTTTCAGCAAATCCATGGCCACCAGTTTCACTGCCCAGAGCTTCAGCAAAGCTCTAGGTCTCTTTGGTCTCAGGCACTGCTCTGGCAGAGGAGTGCAGGGGAGCCCCTCTCCCTCTTCAGTGCTACTTTCTGTCTCTGAACTGATGCTTATCTTAGATCTTGGCCTTCCTCCCGTCTTCCCCTCCAGCAGCATTGATCATCCAGGTGTTGAGTTGGATGTCTGACACAAACAGCAACCTTAGCTGGCCTTCCATGGATAGAGAGGCTTGCCAAAGAAACAACTCTATCTCTCTAAATCCTAAATATGAATGCTAACTGAAAAGTAGTGGTTTAATGACCTATTTCAAGGCCATGCGACAGAAAAGCACTTGGCTACCTACATACATAAGCATGCAGTGTGTCCCCAGTGGCTTCAGTGGGAGCCTCTTATGCAGTTAAAACCAAACATGTGAATTAATCAGGATCTAACAAGCTGATTTGTAATTACGTTTTTTCCTAGTGGGAAGACAGTATCATACAGACAAGCTTTATTGCTCCTAAAATTTTAAAAGGAATGGCAATTTTTTCTGCTAACAGTACTCAAAACACAACTGGAGTTTGATGCATTTACCCCAACAGAGAACCTGCTGCATAATGTCAGTCATTGATTATAAGGCATAACGACAGTAATAATATCCTCACTGTTAGTCATTTCTGTAATTAACAATTAGCTCGTCAATGTACAAACTGCTCTTAGCTTCTACAGCTGATAGCTAAAAAATCCTGGTCATTAGCAACACTGAACATCTGAATTCTTTGGGACTCTGCCCAGCCTGATGTAGATTACTCATCTGTGATACTCAACTGCAGTCATGCTGTACAGAGAATTTACTGCTGAATACTGCATGTGTGAATGCTTCCTAAAATAGATACAGAGCTTACTGGCATAACTGCTTTATTCAGTGAAGTTACTCAGGAATGTATTTTTCTCTTTCTTTGCAAGTTAGGGCTTAAATGAAAGACAAGTGAATCAATGAAGAATATTTCCAACAATTCCACCTTGACTCTAGGGATTTTTTTTTTTACTATTTTTATTTTGGTATAATATATATCACTCCAATATGGAAGAAAACAATTTCTTTCAGAGAAAAAAAATGAATTGTGATACTATCCCATACATGCATTGTAGTGCAGAAACACTAATGCATATGCATTTTGTCTCCCTAGATCTTTGGGAACAAAAAGAGTGAAGATTCTATGGAATTCATCCCTTTGGAGAGAACCAGCACAAAATCCTGTTTTATTTCTAAATGAAAGGTTTTAGCTTTTAGAAGACTATGCTGGACACAAGAGCTGTGCTGCCCTTTCACACAGGGATGAATTTCATCCTGGTGTCTGTCCTAATCAGAAAAAATAAGCTACTTTTGCTAATGTTAGTGAGAACCTGGCTTACTGAAATTTAGTATGCCTGGGACTTTAATCTTAAAGCTTCTCTAAACAAGTTTTTGTCTCCCAAGTTTCCAATGAGCTGCTGTAGATCATCCAAGTTTTATTCTGATGAATCCCTTCATTACATATATACAGTGTAAGTAAGCATTGCTGCCCTCTGAGACAGGAATTTCTCTATTGAATTTACAATTTAGAGTTTTAAAGAAACCTTTTAGTTTTATGTCAAAACCATCAAGAGCATTTTATAGGGAAAAATGAATCCTAGAAGTCAAACAAAAATCATTATTTATCACAGGGGATGCCAACATTTTTACCACATGGTTACATCTATTTTAGAAAGGCAAAGTACATGGAGTTGTAATTGATGCCTGCCTCTCAGAACAATTTTAAAGCATCCTAAAACTAGTCACATTAGTCATTAAAGAAGTGACAGCAATAAGAAAATCAATATCAAACCATTGAACAGCATCTAAGAGAAAACTTTTCACACTTCTGGCAGATATGAACAAAGCAAAATAAGAAAGCCAATACTCTTTGTTTTCATCTACTTGAATGTTTGGCTGTTTTCAGCAGAATGTGTTAATGAACATTGGAAAGGTGCACATTAACATATTTGATAGAAGGTAAAATGCAATGAGGGGATTTAATCAAAGCAATGAAGGAGTCTAATTAATGCAATCAGCATTAGGTCGTGCAAATATTTTCATTGAATGCCATCTTGTAAAGCCAGTGACGTGCTGGATTTTTGCTACTTAACACCATGCTGATGCCTCTACACGCTAGGATCAACAGACACGGCTGGGCAAAAAAGTGCTGCATTCATAGTTATCTTTTCAGAATCCTTTAAACATAGGAAAAAATTTTTCAAAACACCTGAACATTAAGTCTGTGTATAATTATGTTACATCAAGATATGCTTTTTTCCTGTCATTTTAAACTTGTTTTTAGCTTATTTTAAGGTGCTTTTAAAATATTACACTTACATACTCTGAAGCCTTAACTTACCTGTTTATTTTGTAGCTCTATATGTTATAGCTTGTCATTTATAGATGAGTCTTTTCCACACTATTTAGGAAAGCAGCTTGCCCTAGCAATAACTTGCCCTTTATCTCCAGAAAACATTAAATAACAGGGTGGGTTTTGAAATAAAAATACTTAGGAGCAGGAGATTTGTGTTCCTGTGTCCCTTAGGCATCACTTTCTAAGATGATGGCATCAATTACAATTGAAATTAAATGAAATATTTGAATAATTTATAAAATATTTAAGTTAGGCTAAATATTTGCTCTTCCTTCATAATGCAAGGATTGCAAGGTATTTTCTGTCCCATTTTATAAAACAATAGTTCTTTGGTATATCTTAAGTGCTTTTGTGGGTAGCAAGTTCATTTTAGTTATGAAGAACTCAGTCCTACAGGATACTGAGCTCCTTTATTGCCTCTGGCTTCAGCAAATACAAAGACCTGGACACTGTGTGGGAATTCGTGGAAGACAGTTGTAGAACTACATTGCAATTGCTTCAAAAGTGTCCATAGCTGTCCATAGTATCCTGAGGCAGTGAAAGTAACTCTTGCAAAATTCCAATTAAAGTGAGAGTGCTCATTTTTACTTTATTTTGTGGTAGCAGTGACTTGAAGAATTCGAAGTCAGGCTGGGATTTATCACTAAACCCTTTCTAGAATGAGTTTAGCCTACTTCTTGTGTATAAGGACCTGATAATTGTTATGAGTTTATCACATTATTATAAGAAAGCTATCAAAAATTTTTCTCTGGACTAATCCCAGTAGTCAGGTGTATGCATGCTTGAATAAATAACTGATCTTTTTTGTCCACTGTTTGAAAAGGAAGATTAAAAAACTCAGCATCTTTTTAAACAGACCCAGAAATAATATTTTTCATTTTTCCTAGCAAATACTGAATAAAAATCACTTCTAGACTGAAAAAAAAAGAAAAAGTTGGACTAAAATGTTCATTTCTATTTTTGTATCTTGACTTTATTAATCCTAAAATTTGGAAATTTTAAAAGAAACACCTCATCTTGAAGTGAAAAACTGAACTATTTATTTTTATATATATCAAAATTAAGCCTCTGACATTTTTATTTTGGCCTTGTTTTTTTGACTGATAACATTCTTTGAATTCAGTCAAAATACACATTTCAGTTGGCTGGAATCTCATTATTTCCTAGTACCAATTTAACCCTCAAAATACCCAAGTCTCCTTATAGCTATATCTTTTAGTCATTTGGGTCAGGTTAGGCGTTCACTTAAGTTAGGCATAGTTACTGATGTGGCTGTAATTCACAGAGATTTAGCTGAGTTAAACAAGGCCATCCTGGTAGCTCTGTCAGCACAGCCTGCAGCAGAAGATAATTCAGCATGTGGTATAAGACCCGCTCAAAATATGGAGCACTTGGCAGGGAGCCCCACAGCTGAGCTCCAGCCATTCCTCTGCCTCTTCAGAGCCACTAAAACCTGAGAAAGCTGGTTTGCACACACCGCTACTTGCTGTTATCACAGTCACTGCAGACTGTGATGCAGTCACTACATATGTAAGTTCAGACATGGTAGTTGAGTTTAATACTTTACATATCTCTTTATATGGTTACTTTATATTTATTTTATTTTATTTAATTCAGCTGGTAGGTTTTTAGTAGCTTACTCTCTTAGTAAATGTCCCCATGTCCTGAGCATCTCTATTCTACATCACATCCCACTCCTTCACAAGATGGCTTCAATGACCAGTCCCACTCACCATTGTAGTTTCTGCTATTGAACCAAAGCTGTTGATAAATATGTTGCAGGTAACATTTACAGGAGGACCTGCAAGTTGAACAATAAATAGAAAAATTGACAGGTTGTGTTCATGACATATATTAAGTATTGTTGTTCTCTTGCCAATGACATCACAGCACTTACCATTGTGGTTTCTGTGACTGATCCAAAACTGTTGATAAAAATATTGCAAGTAACGTTTACTGGAGGACCTGTGGAATGCAATAAAAATGTTGCAATATACATTGAAACAAAAGTACAGATCCCTCAGCCTCCGTACAATCTGATACAGATGTGGCTGAAAACAAGCAGAAAGTGAGTTTTCCCAGACAGATCACGTAAATATTGATAAAAAGAAAAACATTATCAACACTAATTTAATTAACCTAGTTTCATTGGAAGTTGTTATATAAATACACAGAACTCCATCCTTGCATTGAAGGATTTATGAAAATAGTTGAGTGAGGGCATAAGTGTAACAGCTTTTTCTTTATCCACAGTATCAGTACAGAATAAGCTTTAGCATTGCAACCACTCTTCTCTTCCTTCTCTGACTTAAAATTAAAATAGTATCTTTCCACACCTATTCCACTCTGTGTGCAATGGCTTGCCACTGAATTTTCCAGCAGGAACTACCTGACTCCAGTCCACTGAAAAAGGACTTGAACAAGCAGCTCTTCTTGCACCTGATCTGAAGGTGTCTGCCCCGCCATAAACAAATATTTTAGCAATATCTGTTCTGGCTTGACACAGCTTTCATTAAACAGCTAGTTGTGATCTCTTCCCTCCCACCTTCTTTCTTGCTATTTAGCAGTCACTGATGTGTGACAGAATGAATGGGGACTTAATATTTAATTAGTTGTCTATTAGCCTCCTAGCTTTTTAGAGGTGATGAAATAAACAGAGTTTCTCAACTAAATCAAAAAGGATTAATGCTAAATTCCTGAATGTCAGTGACACAAAACTTGATATAAGCATTGAGTATCAAATATGTTCTTCTCTCTTTTCTCATTATTATTTTTAATCACATAATTTTCCATATATTAAAAAAAATAATGTCAGTGCCCAGAACATAAATACCTACATTTGGTTACATATTTAGATCTGAAATTACTTTGCAAAAGATGGAAACCTGTTTACTTTCCCTTTTGAAAAATGGAAAGTTGTGCCCAGTGAAAGCCAGTACACTCTCAGCTTCCTGAGTGTTAGACCACCCACCTTCAAGAAAACAAACATGTTGGTTTTGGGAAGAAAAACCAGAACAGTAATATGTTTTGAGACTCTTAAATTCCAATCAAGTGTGCTGTTCAACTCAGGTTTTGCAACAATTGTTTTTATAAAAACACTTCCTTTTTACATTGTAAATGTGTTTCACTTTCAACACCAAGCTAAAACAAGCCAATTTATCTGCTCTTCTCCCTCCATAGTATCTTCTTTTGTTGTTTTGACTTAATGATATTTCTACTAACTGGGCCACTTGACAAACATATTTCTCTACATCTAAATAAACAGAATCACTGAATCACTGAATCACTGAAGTTGAAAGGAGATCCTTCTAGTTCATCTTACATTTAAGAGGAGTGCCTCGTGTTTCTGTGCCAACTGCCTTTTGTCCCCATCGGGTATTTATGGACATTGGTTAAGATCTCCCTGAACTTTCTCTTCTCCAGCCTGAGTCGCCTCAGCAATCTCAGCATCTTCTTGTACCCTCCAGTCTTTTAATCACTTTCATGAACATTTGCTGGGGCCATACCAGTAAGTCCCTGTCTCTCTTGTACTGGTGAGCACAGAGCTGGACCCAGCACTCCAGATGTGTCTCACCATGACGAGCCGAGTGAAGGATCCCCTCCCTCAACCTACTGGCAACGCTCTATCTAATGCAGACCAGGAGGCCATTGGCCTTATTTGTTGCAAGGACACATTGCTGAGACATCAACCATTCATTCCAGTCTTGAATATTCTGAGAACTTGTTCAGGATGCACTCTGTCCCATCATTCAGGTAATTAATGAAGATTTTAAACAGTATCGACCCCTGCAGTACACCAGTAGTGACTGGCCTCCAGCTGGACATCATGCTGCTGATCACAATGCTTTGAGCATGGCAATTCAGCCAGTTTTCCATGTGCCTCACTGTCCATTTAGCTAGTCTATTCCAAAAGTTTGTCTATGAGGACGTTGTAAGAGACAGTGCCAAAAGCCTTGTTAAAGTTGAGATAAACAACATCCACTTTTCCCCGCTCATCCATGACGCCAGTCAAGTCTCATAGAATGCTATCAGTGTGGTCAGGAATTATTTTCCCTTCAAAAAATCCATGCTGACCACCTCCAGTCTTCTTCCTGTCCTTCATACCTGAAAATGGCTTCAAGAAGAATTTGCTTCAGACTTTGAGATAAGGCCGGCCAGTCTGTAGTTCATGTATCCTCCGCCTTGTCCTCCTTGAAGATAGAAGTGACTTTTTTTTTTCCTGTGATGAGAAACCTCCTCTAGTTACCGTGACCTTTCAAAGACAATTAAGAATGGTCTCACAATGCCATCAGCCAGCTCCCTCACCACTTGTGGGTGCTTCCTATGTGGTCCTCTGGACCTGTTTGTGTCCCGTTTGCTCTGTTATATGATCCTTCTTCACTGAGTTTTCCTTGATCTAGACTTTCCCACAGGTCTCAGAGGCTCTGGAATACCAGTCTTACCAGTAAAGACTGAGGTGAAAGAGCCATGGAGTGCCTTGGCATTTTCCCACAATCTTTGTCAACTTCTCTTTAATATCGTAGTGTTGTCTTGCAGAAGCCGCTATATGTGAGCACCACAGCTTTCAATTCCAGAGTCGGCAGAACCTAGTAAACATGTTTACATGCAAATATCTCCTTCCATTTGTCTACTCGTCTTCTGTCTTCTATTGTCTTCTACTTGCCTTTTGCTGATAGATGTGAAACAGTATAAGAACTCAATAAACCTAAGTACTGCAAGCAGAACTGGTCATGTTCTCTTCATCCTCAGAGTCTTTTGGAAAGAGCTTTACTTGTGTGATATCATCAATTCAATTTTTTTCCTTATAATTTATATTTTTTTTTTAAACATCAGAAGTATAATACAAGATTTGTAACCAAATGAGTAGAGAAGACACTTATCAGAGGATCTTAAAAACTAACATTTGATCATATATCTCACAGATTCCAAGCTAAAAGTTCAACTTTCTCTTAAAGTTAATCTACCAGTGATGGAGTTTCTAAATGCGAATAAGAAACACAAGCCAAATGAAATAAGTAAGAAAAAGATAACTAAGCACTGAAGTTTGCAACGCTGTCATTCTTTTGTTATTGACCTTTATTTTTTTTCCTACTGTTTATATTATTCCAGTGGGAGGTGAGATGTTGTACATCTTAAGGAATAAGTGCACTTTAAAGAGAGCACACAGCAGCACTTTTTCAAATTAAACATTTCACACACTCCGTCCCGTAAGATTTTTCTAAACTAACAGTTCATTTTAAATTAAAGCACTAAACTTCTATGAAGTATAGCCAAGGTTTGAAGAACACAACCTAAAACTCTTCAAAGCCAATGGAAACATTTAATTTAACTTTTTTTCCTAAAATATAAAAAGAGTTTACATTACCTCTAAAAAAATTAAGCAAATTATAATGAATTCTTTTTCTCCTTAGTTTTCCTTTTGTCATCTCCAATGCAACAAGGTAACAGCCCAGGTGCCTTTCAGGCATAATTGAGATAAAGTGATTTTCAAGTCATAAGAAAAATGTCTGTTTCTTGAAAGGACTCAGACAAAAAAAATCCCAAACCTTAAACAGGTAGCTAACAGTCAAATCCACCAGAAAGTAGATGTCTGGTATTCTGACAGACAGTTAAGATAACGCTTCTGTTCCCTGCAGGTGTCATTCCCTGCACGCCCAGAGGGTCTGCTGCTGCTGCCAGTTGGCGGGACTCTCCAATATGCTGTGTTCTTGAAAAGTCATGACATAATTATGTGCCATACACCTCCTGTCACTTCAGAGCACTTAGCACTTACAGAAGGTAAGTGCTCAACAGCACTCATTTGCTCAGCTTACCTGCAAGAAATATGAATATACCGAATATCCCCCTGAATTTGCTGTGGCATGCTGTCTCATAGCTCCTGTACCAAAGGTGGATGTGACCTTGCCACCATATGGCTAGAGAGTGAATGCTTTCATTGTCAGCTGCCAGAGGGGGTGAATCTATCCTAATGCATGGGGGAGTCCCCATGTTGAGTGGAGAGTGCTGAAAGATGTACACTGAGGTCCATCCAGCTGCTAACTGCACCTTTAGCTGAATAGTCTCCAGTGTTTATAACACACAGCCCCAGATCATCCTTCATTTGGTAGGTTCTTGGGAAGATTTACTTGTACTCTTACCCTGGAGATTGTCCTAACTGCAGCGAATCATATCTATATTTTCACATCCATCCCAACTCTGTCTTTTTGGCATACAGTTTCCAGGCTGCACCTGGCAGCCTTTTTCTCTTCACATTAATTTCAGCCATATAGCTATAATGTCCTTAGTGGGAATATTATAATCATACAAGAGATTTGAAATTATACCTATGCACTTGCCAATTTTCTTTGACATGTGTATTTATTAAGGAATCTTGTAAGGCAAACTAAAATACAGTATACACACAGAGAGAGAGAGAGAGAGAGAGAGAGAACTGTGGGCAAAGCAGAGAGATGTGGAAGCAAAAATGAGAGGAAATAAGGCAGATCCACCTCGTGGAAGGACAGTGAAACTATTGGCAAGGTACTTACAGATCTGTGAAGAAAATTGTGTCTTTCTTTATACATTGTATTTTTTGTTCCACCTTCTGACTTTGGCCTATGTGTCAATGAAAGGAGCTTTTTCCTAACTTCTTGGATGGTTTATTTTGTTCCATATACAGAGGAGAAAGATGAAATGAACTGCCCTTCTCCACTGACCACAGAGAGCAGGACAAGCATCAGAATTGTTTGAAAAGACTAAAATCAATCCTGTCTGAGTGTGGAGGCAGAGCAGAAATTCAGGAACAGGATCAAGGAGCAAAGTGAGAAGGCAGAGATCCCACCAGGGACTGAACATCCCTTCATCTGTGGAGCAGGGTTTTCATGACCAAGCTCAAATGAGGGAGGAGATTAAAATATGGGTGAAGGTAGGACAAAGACACACATGCTGACCTGAGCACTAGTAACACAGGTCCCAGGATAGCAGGGGAGGGTAGCAGGGCTTGTTGGAGATGGTTTATTAATTGCCAGTTCTGGAGGCAGCAACCATTTTCCCTCAACCAAACGGAACAGCCTCCAACATCCAGCACAGCCCTTATGAGACTTGAAACAGAGATAACCTTTATGGAGGGCTCTGCTTGTGCAGCTGCAGTACTACAGGTGCCTGAATTACCATTTCAAGAGCTTGCCAATGCATTTCTTCATCGTCCTGCAGGCATATCCCTGTGTCAGACAGCAAGGCTGAACTACTGCTGGGACAACTCAGCTGGCCATGTTCATTAGACAGGACCAAGTTGTCTGTCATCATAGCTTCCTCCACGCTCGGAGTGTGGCCGGCAATGTAAGAACTGGAGAAGTGCTATCAAAGGCAGCTCAGCTGGTCCTGTGGCCAAGGACCAAGGATATTGGGCCAGGGAGAGAAAGGCAGCTTTGATGTTCTAGAAAAGTTCCTCTGAGCCACAGGAATCATGTAGCTACTCCAGAAGCAGTGCAGCTTGCACACTCATTTTTAAGGATTTGTATAATGCATAGTCCAATACTTGATGAGAAAATTCACATGATTTAACAAGTTTGCTTAAAGTTCTTGTAAGAAAGCAGAAGGAAGACCGCAGGTAGTCTTTATTGCAAGTACCTAGGTAAGACTTCTCT
>NW_010209604.1:13753-18100 GCF_000695765.1 Mesitornis unicolor | reverse complement strand
TTTTGGCTAAACTAACATTATCCTCCATATAAACATCACCATCTTATTAGAGTGTTAACAGTAAGGGAAATTTGTCAGTCAGAGGACGCAAAATTAACAACACCAGGACAACATAGTTACCCTAAGGCTTACAAATCAGGGTGATATTTCTTGTTGGGAAGTGATGTCTTTCATTCATGAGACTGTCTTTCTATGGGGTTTCTGTGGAGTGCATCACCCTGACTCCCAAAGTGTAACTATACCCAGTAAACAGAGAATTCCTCTTTCTTTAGAATTATTCACCACAATGCAATGTACCACAGAAATTACTATCATTATGACACTTTCATTACTGATTGATAACTAGGCTGAATCAATGGGCTGAGGCCAACTGTATGAGCTTCAACAAGGCCAAGTGCCGAGTCCTGCACTTCGGTTGCAATAACCTCATGCAGCGCTACAGACTTGGGGACGAGTGGCTGGAAAGCTGCCAGGCAGAAAAGGACCTGGGGGTGTTGGTGGACAGCAGGATGACCATGAGCCAGCAGTGTGCCCTTGCGACCATGAAGGCCAATGGCATCCTTGGGTGTATTAGAAGGGGTGTGGTTAGTAGGTCGAGAGAGGTTCTCCTTCTCCTCTACTCTGCCCTGGGGAGACCGCATCTGGAATATTGTGTTCAGTTCTGGGCCCCTCAGTTCAAGAAGGACAGGGAGTTGCTTGAAAGAGTCCAGCGGAGGGCCACAAAGATGTTTGAGGAAGTGGAACATCTCCCTTATGAGGAGCGTCTGAGGAAGCTGGGTCTGTTTAGCTTGGAGAAGAGGAGACTGAGGGGTGACCTCATTCATGTTTATAAATTTGTAAAGGGCGAGTGTCAGGAGGAAGGAGCCAGGCTCTTCTCTCTGATGTCCAATGATAGGACAAGGGGCAATGGGTGCAAGCTGGAGCATAGGAGGTTCCATGCGAACACGAGGAAAAACTTTTTTACTGTGAGAGTGACAGAGCACTGGAACAGGCTGCCCAGAGAGGTTGTGGAGTCGCCTTCTCTGGAGACATTCAAGGCCAACCTGGACACGTTCCTGTGTGACCTAGTTTAGGTGATCCTGCTCTGGCAGGGGGGTTGGACTGGATGATCTTTTGAGGTTCCTTCCAACTCCTGAGATTCTGTGATTCTGTGATAACAATTCTACCTACTCAACAAACAAACAAGAAACATCTAAATGCCAAAAAAAACCACAAGGGCAGAGATCCCAGGAACCTCTGAAATACCATAATTGTATGGTACTTTGCACTGATGCAATTTGCCGGAAAATTCAAATAAAGACAAAAATACTGTTCTGCTTCATCAGGCTAAAACCAACATCCTCTGAAAGTTCACCTGTCATATACAATAACTTACTTTGCTGAGAATGGCATATCTCCTGTTGGGAACATGGCAACAGTTTTGGGTGCTTACTGTTGCATCTGAGACTCAGAACTATAATCTGTTATATCAATATATTTTTATGATCAACAGAGCAAGACTAAGAGCCACGAAAGCATTTAAAGAGCCAGAGCAAACATCTTTAGAAAACATCTGAGCAAAAATACGGCTTTATAATATGACCTGGATATAAAAAGTGCATGTGATTCCAAAATTGAAAGCTTTTCTTCAGCAAAATATCACTAAGGCCTCACAAGACACAAATATCCACTGATTATCAGATCCAGGTGATTATGGAATGAGTCACACAAAGAAAACTTCTCTGGAGTAAGTACAGCTAAAGCCATCTATATATATACACTGACATAGTCTGAGGTCAAACAGTGAGTAATCAGTTTCTGAAATGGTATGTGAGTTTTCATCTGTGGGACTATTGCTGAATGTAATGGGAGTCATGCCGGTAAAATCCTATCAACGTTTCAGGGAAGGAGAATCCCTGCTAAGATGCACTTTTTTGTGTCTTAATGCGCTTGTGAAAATTGTTGGATTGGCAGGCTTCACATTCAGTGAATGCCTTTGTCCACAGACCCAGCTCTGGAAGAGGAAGGTAAGTCTCATACTACAAAACCTCTTCAGTTCTGCATTTGGCATTACAGGATAGTCCATACGATGTGTTCATTCTTCCCTGCCTCTTTCTGCTGAGGTTGATAACAGAGACATTTATTACTGTCAGCTCTGGGGTGCAGTGGGATATGTTCACAGAGGTTGTCTAATAGACACTGCACAAGAACAATTTTCAGGCACTATTTTATTTCACTCCACAAACCAGGAGCTCAGAAATGAAAAGCTCTTTAAACAGTTGACATGCTCCTGATTTACCCAGCTAACCTGAGCTTTTCTGCAAAGAATATATAGCCATAGCAGTCACAACAGATTGTATAAATGCACTAGAGCTGGCTTTCACATAGGTAGTTTGAGGGCTGCTACTGATGTAGTCATGGCAGGCTGGAATCCACTGGAGGCCATTAACCTCAGGCATTATAGCTTGTGCTGAGCTCTGTATCATCTCTGTGTGGCGCAGAGCACCTCTAAGCAAATTACTTGAAAGCTAACTCAAATATTTCTACTCAGGCCTCAGTCACACTCGTGACTGAGTGCAGCCAGTCCCAGAGCTAAAGCCTTCCATGTGCAAATAAGTCTATGGAAATAAAGCTAAAAAACAATGAGTCAGAAATCTTACATCTGGAAACTTCCCATTGGAACTACAAGCCTACAGTGCAAAGTTACTTAGGCGACTTTGAAAATATTCAAATAAATGCTTTAATTCTTCATATGTCCATCAAACTTTTTTTATCTCTGAGCTCTCTGCTCTTCTTTCAAATCTTTCCATTCCAAGTTATGACAAGCACCTCACTGCAAGGCATCTCTTTGTGAAGTCTTCCTTCCTCCAAGGCAATAGAGCAACGAGTAGCATTTCGGGAAATTGAATTGTTTGCTTTTCTTATGACATGAAAAGGTCAAGGCATCTACTTCTTTTCTTATCACAAAACAGTGCTCACGGAAGTGAGCAAATGCCTTCACCAAGAACAGGTAGCAGAGATGCTCCTTGCACCTGATTCTGAGAAACTGCTCAGTTGCTTTGCATTAATGAAGACAGAGCTCTTCGATGCTGATCAGCAGCTGAACTGCATAATGTGTGCAGAGGCCTGGGACACTCCTCAATGTGGTTAAATAAAAACTGGTATTACATATCTTGTTCTGAAATCTGCATTCCAGCATAGGGTCAGTCAAATTCCTCCTGGGTAATCTTATTTTTCAATAATGTTTTATGAAGTCAGTGTTGCCAATTCATCTAAGAGATCGCATGGAACCACAAGATAAAAAATATTGACTGAGAAGAGAAGGCAGGAGGGAAGAATGAAAGAAAAAGTATTAACAATATTGAAATGTTGTCAAACAGTCTAGTTTTCTATTTTCTAGGTTTCGTTTTCAGAATGAACTGCTCCATCCTGCTCAGTGTACACACCTCAAAACATCTATTTAAAAGAAAAAAACAACAGATGGTACTTTGTTCCTTTCTCTATATATATTTCTTACTTTGTTTCTTCTCTGTGATTCTGATCTTGTGCTGCAGAAATTAGTGGAAGCTCAGTTATAAGCACCAATAGGTACAGTCTCAGAAGCAGGGCTTCGTCAGTACCACTCTTCGTGGCCACAGCGGTCTCAGAATCAACTTTAACTCCTATTTTTATTCCTCTGAGTCTCAGACATCCACTTTATTTCACAATTCTGCCAGCTTTTCCTTTAGTGTCTTCATAATGTTCCTTGCTTTATTGTCAGAAAGCATATACAGGACTTAAAGAGAAAGAGCAGTTTGGGTAACTAACATTATTGAGCAGACATTGATTTATGGCTACTAGGGAATTACACACCAAATGATACATGGGACACAAGTGAACAATGGGATTCAGATAAATGGGATGGCTCAGGCATAGGGACAAAAGCCAACAGAAATGGTCAGGAGCTGGTATAGATGGCAATCTGCAACCGGTCAGAGACACACAGACCAATATGCTTACCACATCTAGCACTAATAAAATAAAATTTTCCTTTTATTTGCAAAGCTTTCTCATTTTTTATCTCTTTATAGTTCAACTCATTTTCATACAATCTGTGCAGAATATTACTTTGAAATTAATTCCTCTTTTCTGGCTCTCGGCTTCAATGCTCCCATCAGCTGATCTGTTGCATGTTTAGCTCAGCCTCCTATCCTTCCCCTTCACACATCCTCTCTTTCTCTCTTTGGTAACCTCCTATGAGGTCTCCCACATCCCAGTTACCAAAAAGGATCGGTCTTTTAACCTGTGAGACATCCTTAAGACACTTCTTGTGTGTCTTTCGCCAGCAATTTTTTCAGTCATCAGTTCTTCCTATATAAAAAATGGCTG
>NW_010209604.1:0-13722 GCF_000695765.1 Mesitornis unicolor | reverse complement strand
CGAATGGAAGAGGAAAAGAGAACTCTTTACCAGCCTAGGAAATAAGCATCTTATAAACTCACTGGCTTACTTTTTTATCAATACCAAACCAGCTCTTTGATGCAGGATGCTCCCTGCATTGCTGTGAGGAGCATCACATGGCTTTCACATAGGCTCAGGGCTCTGCTGATATAAAGCAAATTGCAGGGTCAGGACATCTGGTTTTTTTCTGGTTTCTACCACCAATAGTCATGCTGAGTGGGAGTCTTCTACAAAGTAGTCCAAGTCTATGTCCACACTGAAGAGCTTATTGATCTGAATTTAATAAGTCCCCAATGATTTATAAATTTGATAAGCCAAAGTTTTTATTATATTTTAAAAATTGTTTAAATCTGTTTTTAACAGATTGTGTGTGCTTTGCCTCACAGAAAACACACCTCAGAAGTGTGACAAAACCAAAATTCTCAGAGGTATGAAGTTTAAAAAGCTGCAAAATTATTCCCAGGAGTACAGTCAAAGAGCTGCAAAATTCTCCCACTTGCTTATTTTTAGGATGGCTTCTATAACATGACTGATCAAAAGGCTTTTAACAGCTCAAACTGCTGCATCTGATGGGATATCACAAAAGCAAAATTGCTGCTGTCTGAAACTTATCTGAAGTGGACACATCTTCATTTTACTTTGCCATGGGGGAGAGTATGAGCCTGTGTTTATGCACAGGTACAGGCTACATTCACATCTGGCAAAACCAGGGTTTCTAAATACCTTCCTGGTTTGGGCCTGTGCATATAATTTGCATGCATCTCTTCAGCAACTGCTTTAAATTGCAGTGTGAGAGTTTATAGCAGCATTCCGGCCAAAGTGTAACTGTTGTTTTATTTATTATTTGAGACTAATTCCTTATTAGACATAGTAAACAGCGCAAGAAGAAAGAGCAATCTTGGTAAGACAGTTTTATAGCCCCATGACAGGTACAATGAGTTGCAGTGTCTGATGATTTGATGCATAACACCCAGGCCCTTGGGGAGGAACCCTAAGGGCCTTAAACAGTATGTGGGCAGAGCACAATGCTTCAGCACAGAGGGGTACCATTTGCAGAGAGCAAATAATTTGGAATGGGCTCTTTGAGGATCTCCTGAAACCCTGCTTCTCAACAAGGTTGACATACCTCATTCAGGATCCACTGGTCAGACCATTCACCATCAAGTCAACACATACAAGCTTACCTTGAAAAATCAGTCAAGAATTTTAGTCTTTCCTTCTAAAACACAGACATTTTTGCAGCCGATAACAAGACATTGAGAGATTTCAAGCAGAAAATGTACTTTCTAGGAGCTTCTACACCTGCCTCAGATCAAGGGGATGCAAACTTACACCTCCTAGGATACAAGGCTATGGGCTTCTTGAAAGCTGGGGTGGGATATCTCTCACTGTTTCCGATTCAGAGGAGTTGTGATTCATCCTAAAGTGCAGCTATGATCACTTTTAAAAATATTTAATAGGTGCAGATAACCCACTGAAACTAGTAAGTTGTGCAACAAAGCACTCAGCATACATTTGGAGAAAGTGCACTAGTGCACATTTATATCTTAGTCGTTGGGGCAATTATCAAGAAGACTGGGAGACGTGCTGGCTCTCAATCTGTGTTCTTACAACAGTTGCTGTAACAGTTTGGCCCTAAGATGTACTGGCTACAAGTCACTTCTGTGTATCATGGCAAAATGGTCAAAAGCAATAGCTCTCCCCTCTCAGACTAGCAGCTACATTGCAAGGTTGAAAAGCCATGTTCCTCTTGTATTTTCTCCCTGGCTTAATGAAGTTTGAATTCTTTGCTGCAAAATGAGCCACTCAGAATTATTTATTGTCCTTTGGATCAGACACTGAACCCTTCAAGCTGAGGGGAAATTGGACCAAAAATCTTCTGTGTGTTGTAGAGGAACGTAGGGCACCCACATACACTGTTTTGTGTTTGTGGGGGAGGCATTTAAGTGATCACAGATCCACCCTGAGAGGAATCCCTCTCCTGTGGAATAGAAGCCAGACTTGAGACATCTGGTCCCTACAGGGAGGTAGAAGTGAAGCAATGCCTCATCAGAGAGGCTGGATTTGGCTTAGGAGTGAGGTGGGTGCTAAGCAAGGAAGTCTGGAGCAGTTCTGGACACACTTAGGAGCAGAACTGAGAGAATGTGAGAAAATTTAAAATAGGACAGTAATATAATGCCAGTTTTTACACAGCAGGTAGATGGGGAATTTCCAGAGTGTTTGTTTGATTTTTTGTGGACTTACATTCCATCTAAGTCCTGTTTAAAAATCTTCTTTCTTGTATTAGCTCATAAAGCCTTTATGCTTCCACTCTTCCCAGCTGCTGACATGTACCTGAGAGAGGCATAAGTAGCAGTCGATGTGTCTTCATGCCCTTGCAATACTTTAGGATTTCTGGTAGCTGACACAGATCAGATAACCATAGAATTGTAGAATCACAGGACAGTCTGGTTTGGAAGGTACCTTAAAGATCATCTGGTCCAACCCCTTCCACTAGACCAGGTTTCTCAAAGTCCTGTCCAACCTGGCCTTGAACACTTCCAGGCAGGGGGCATCCGCAACTTCCCTGGACAACCTGTGCCAGTGTCTCACTAGTCCAGAGTAAAGAATTTCTTTGTAATATCTAATCTAAATCTACCTTCTTCCAGTTTAAAACCATTACTCCTTGTCCTATCAGTACAAGCCCTTGTAAAAGTCCCTCTCCAGCTTTTTCATAGGCCCTCTTCAAGGCTTCTTTCGTAGGCCCTTCTTTCTAGCTACTAGAAAGCCACTATAAATTCTCCTTGGAGCCTTCTCCAGGCTGAACAACTTAAATTCTCTCGACCTGTCTTTGTAGGGGAGGTGCTTCAGCCCCTCTGATCATCTTCGTGGCCCTTCCCCGGACTCCATCCAGCAGGTGTAACTTCTGCTTATGTTGGGGGACCCAGAGCTGAATGCAGTACTCCAGGTGGATTCTCATGAGAGTGTAGTAGAAGGGCAGAATCACCTTCTTCAATCTGCTGGTCACAGTTCTTTTGATGCACCCCAGGATATAGTTGCATTTTTGGGCTGTGAGCACACATTGCCAGTTCATGTTGAGCTTCTCAACAACCAACAACCCCAAGTCCTTCTTCTCAGCACTGCTCTCAATCCATTCTCTGCCCATCCTGTATCTCTCTTTGGGATTTGCCCTGACTCAAGTGCAGGACCTTGCACTTGGCCTTTTTAAACTTCATACAGTTTGCACGGGCTCACATCTCGAGATTGTCAAGGACCCTCTGGATTACATCCCTTCCCTCCAGTGTGTTGACCACACCACACAGCTTGGTGTCATCAGCAAACTTGCAGGGGGTGCACTCAATCCCACTGTCCATGTCACCAAAAGATACATTAAACAACACCAGCCCAAAGACTGAACCCTGAGGAACATCACTTGTCACTGATCTCCACTTGGACATTGAGCCATTGACCACAGCTCTTTGAGTGTGACTGTGCAGCCAATTCCTTCTCCAGGTAGATGAATTCAATTGCTCTTCCCTCCAGGGCTTTACCTCTATCAAATAGATCCTTGAAGAAGCCGAAGTCCGCTCTTCTGGAGTCCAGGGTAGTGAGTTTGCTGTGCAAACTCCTCACTGCCCTAAGGAACTTGAACTCGATCATTTCATGGTCACTGTGATTAAGACTGCCCTTTAGCTTCACATTCACCACCTTGTTGGTGAAACAAGGTCAAGCATAGTACCTCTCCTCGTTGTCTCCTCTGTCACTTGGAAAAGGAAGATATTATTAACATATTCCAGGATTCCCTGCTGTGTTAGCCCCTCAACAGATATTGGGGTGATTGAAGCCCCCATGAGGACCAGGATTTGTGAACATAAGGCTGCTCTTATCTGTCTATAAAGGCCCTCGTCTGCCCAGTTCTCCTCGGCCAGTGGCCTGTAGCAGACCCCCACTACAATGTCACCTGTCCCTGCCCACCCTTTAATCCTGACCCATAAGGTTTCTGTTGGCTCCTTATGCATCCCCAGGCAGAGCTCCATGCACTCCAGCTGTTCATTGACATAGAGGGTTGCTCTAATTTATCCCTCATAAGTAACCGAATGCTTGGTGAACGGCATTTCTCTCTCATGAACTGCACTGCTCAAATCTTGCATGCTTTCCAGAATCACAGCCTTTATATTCCTGTATATTTTTAACCATTGGTGTTTATGGCATTGGAAGGTCACTATTTATGCCAGACATTGTGCACCCTTCATATTAGAGCTGCATCAGACCCTGTACGACCCTGTCTGTATCATTCTGGGAGACTTTTCTGTGCAGACTGTTAAAATCTCTCATTTCTGTGAAAGACTGAAAGGCATATTTGGAAGCTGAACCATCAAACATACATTTTCTGATGTCTTAGAGATTTATATTCATATATCCTGGGGAGGGGGGAAAATAATGAGTTTCTCTAATAGAACTGTACATTTCTACTCTATGTATACATATTCCTAATTACTGTATCACCGCATGTAACAGATTGGCAGTTTATAAATGTATATATTTACAGTAAATTAAATGTACATGTTTTTATATATTCTATATATAAATTGCATGTCTTTGAGTGACCCTAAGGCACTGAATTCAACTGTATAGAAAATGTAAATCTAAACACAACACTGGATGTGATGAAAACAATACTATTAAATTAGAATATTATCAGAAAAGTAGTGTCTCCTGCTTTGATATCGAAGGTCTTTGTCTCTGCTTTGACATTTGTTTTTCATAAGTTCCCTTGGCAGTTTATGCAGCAGCAGACCAATATTCCATGACAACAGCCAAATCCATTGATATCTCTTAATTAAATCACTGGTTCTGAATAAAGGCAACACACCAATATAATATGGATCATGGTGGCTAACCTTTTAAACATAAAAGAAGAGCAGGGACGGATTCTCAGCTGTGATGCCAAGCGGCACTGGCTGGCTTGTATTCACACTGCTGCATGCTCACAACCTTTCTGACATGCTTTAGAGGGAGCTGGCTTCAGGAAACTCAGAAAGAGACCCAGGGAATGAGCAAATAGCTAAGCAGCACAGATAATCAAGTCTACTTGAGCTTGCTGTCTAGCCCCATTTGTTTAGAAGCCTAGACATAACCTAACCACCCATGCAGTTCCCCCAATTTACTCATGTTCTGGGAAAGGATATGAAATTAAAGAAAGAGGGGAAGAAGGGCAAGTTCCATAGCTGTATTTACCAGCAATTTTAAAAGACAGACATTTAAAAAGATCCTTGTGTAATTGTGGTAAAAAATGTTTCTGCATGAAAACATGCATACCTAGGGCAGGAGCTGAAAATCATTCTCTTAGCTACATTTTTGTAGTTGAAGAAACTAAACAAACACAATATCCTGTGGGTAAGGATCCTCATGCAGCATCTAACTGTGCAGTCAGATGCATATACAGCTTTGTCTGAAAACAGCATGAATTTGTAGATATGTTTCAAGGCAGGAAATCAACTGGAAGCATACCACCCTAATAATGGAGGTTGCACATCTCAAGCAACCTATACCTAGAAAGGGCAATGGCCTGGCCACATCCAAAAAATGGTCAGGTACCCTCCCTCCTCCTACAGTGAACCTTCAGCACATGCCCTTCAATGGGAATGCACAGATAGCATGCACATCTTTACTACATGCTGCCATGCTCAGATGGAAATGGAGTCTTTATGGAACATGGCCTTTCAAGCCTCAAACTGTGTGGAAAACAGTCCAGTGCACAATGCCCACTGCATCTAAGCTCATGACGAGTAGTTGTTAGCCACTGAGATCTGGCTTTGGGAAGGTTGTTAACCACTGGAGAATAAACCTCTGCAACCTCACAGCCTGTCTTAGGTATGCTTTTCAACTTTTAGATGTATTTACAGGTTGTTTTTCCAACAGGTATTTATTGTGAAGTGTTATGTCTAGATAAAGGTTGATTTCTGTAGTCAGTGCCTCTTCTTAGCTTGTACATAGAAGCTGCTTTTATTTATTAAGCCTGATGCCATTAATTTCACCCTCAAATGTCATTCAACAGTTTCCATTCATGGTTTTTAAAGCATTCCATTACTGGTCAACTCAGGGGCCAAATAAGTAAGCAATGGTCTTGAACGTATCGGAAAAACTGACCCTTGATGCCAAGGAGTTAAAGTATTAAAGTGCATAAGCCGTTTCCTGTAACAGTTGTCAAGCTAATTTTCAGTAAATTACTTAGCCCATTTGTTTATTATTCAGATATAAACCCACTGACTTGGCATGGAAATGACATTACGCCACTGTAATCGCAGACTAATCTTTTACAACTGCATCCCCCAAACTGCATCCCTCTAACAAGACTTCTCTGAGCTCAGAAACAGCAGCTTTTGTGCAAGGTAATTCACACTGCACTGCACCATCCAATGATGAGGGTAACATTAATGGACACTGTTGATGCATGCCTTCATGTAGCTCCATAAAAATCAGAACATTCTTTGGCAGATAATGACTTAATGGGAAAGAATGCACTTAAAACATAGAATAACATTCAATACAAAAGAAAATCACTATAATCTTCATTGCAAATGTTTTCCATACTAAAAGATAACACAATTCTGGAGCTCTTGGTGACAAACTCCCCTTCTCTCCACCCAGTGCATGACAGACAGTCTACTATTTAAAGTACTGGCATAAAGGACATAGTAGTGCCTATAGATAAACAGTTTTCTCTATCTGAACATTTCCAGCTTATGTTTAGATTTTCATTGGCTTAAGAAGATAAAGGTGTTAAAAAGTGGAAATAATTTAATAACCTCTGAAGGTCAACACCTGCTAGGAAATTCTAAATTCAAGCTGACTTTCTATTAGCCCCTTGTCTTATGTTGTGATTAAGCTGTAGACTGATCCCCTGTATCATGGCATTGCACACAGTGCTCTCGTGGGAGCCTGAGCTGAATATACACTAATCTAAGATACCACTCTACCATCCCTGGTTTCTACTAGCAAGAAAGCACATTCTTGGCTAGTTTTATAACACAAGCGCCCTACACTGCTATTTCTGGTTTTGTTGAGGAAAGCTAAGTGAACAGTGAAGAAAGTACAAGACATCACTTTTATTTTTGTTGTTGTTGTTGTATTTTACCACTAAATATATAACTAATATTAATCAGGTAAAAAGTACATCATACAGGTTTCACTTTTTATTATTTTACAGAAATCATGCTCAACTGATGTTATAATTGAAGAAGAAACAGCAAATCAACTCATAGGACCACAAGCATATGTTTGCTGTCAACAGAAAGACTCTCAGGGACTTCAATTAGTATTAGATTGCAGTCTTCATATTTATATTTAAAAGTATTCCCTTCTGTGCCCTTATACAAATTATTAGTCTATCAAATTCAATAAAAGCTAAGTATAAGATGAAAAAGTGTGCATTAAATATCTGACAAACAGTGAGAAAGAGAAGAAATTTTGAGAGCTGGCACTGGCACTTCTCTCTGGCTGTTCATCATGGGGACAGTCCTGCCCAGTGCCTGGTCATTTTGTATACAACCACTTGATGTGTAAAGAAGAACAAGAAATCTGCTTCTCTGCTTTCAAATGATTGTATAAGACAGAAAGGTACCACAAAAAAATATCTTTCAGTATACACCAATTCTGTAAAAAAAACCAAAACAAAACAACAAAACAAAACCCCAAAAGCTTGTTGTTGGTGTCTAAACATTTATGTATTCACCTGTTTCTCTCCCATTATCTCAGTATCTTTTTGAATTTTCTAATTCAGAAGACTAAGTTAGAGAACAGCAGTAACTAATGATGAAATGCTTTATCTGGACAAAACACCTTGTTCCAGTAAGTAGTGTTTTCCTTTCTGTTTAGAATGTATGGCCTTTATTCCACAAATAAGTCAAATAGCCACTTTTTTCCCAGGAATTCAGACTAGTCATGAAAATATTTTTAATTATTATATAATCAGTGGTAAAAGATAAATGGGTTCTACTCAGTTGCCTTTCCATGAAACAAGACTTTTCTGATTCTTTAAAATGCTTATGGTGGAGTCAGAGAAAGCTATGTAACTGGTCTAAAACAGAAAAAGCTAGACAAATACAGGAGTAGAGTCTCAGCTATCTTGGTCCACAACATCTTTTGTGAAACACTGGAAACAAATATTAACCTCAGATCATGCAAAGCCAGATAGTAGATCCCTGGTTTAAACCACTGTTCCTGCAGACTTATATTTAAAAGTTCTTGCCTTAAGATACAAAAAGTGTTATAAATTGGGTAATCATGCAACATTTCATACATCCAGTATGAACAGTATACAACAGTATTGTACAATAGCCCATATCCTAAAAAAGATCTCAAACAGATTAATTAATGTTAGGAAATGAAACCTGTTGTATCATGGCCCCAATAAAGACTCAGTACAAAAAATATCACTATAATACTTAACTCCATGCAAGATAAATTTATTTTGACCCTTTGAAGCTGTACTTCTTTAAAAGGAAAAAATATGGAATATAGAATTATAGGTTTATAAATTTTTTTTAAATTTAACAAGACTGGGGCAACTAGAACATGAGTATGCATTGTACTGACTAATAAAAATGATTATTAGTTGACAAGGTTTTAACTGGTGATGTGAAGTTCAAAACTGTATAACTTAACTCTCTAGTTCTGAACTCTGAGATACAAAATGCCCTTCAAGCAAACATAGCAAAGAACAAGAAAACCTTTCAGACTCCTCACCAGAAGACTGAGAGCTCTGGAAGAGCTCAGAGATCTGAAGTTACGAAAAAATGCTGAAGATCTGTTTACCATTTCAAGCTGCTGCAGTGTACCACCTTGCTCTGGAAAGTGACTTAATAAAAAAGAAAAATTATAAATAAGAAGTGACAGAATTTTTTTGCCATTAAGGGTCCATAGGTGTCATCAGGCAACAGCTTCACTTTGGGAACACAAAAAAACCATTGGGCACGGGTGAGAGCAGTGTCTGTCAAACAGCTCAGCATGCACCAAGCAACTGCATGCACACCATACCTCCTCTACCTGCTTGAACTTTGGGGGAGCAAAGCTGTGAATCTGCCTCCTCCTGTGTTTTTCACAAAGTGCTTTTAGATGTGTACTGGCCAGCAGTAAAGAACTGTCTTTAGGTTTTCCTATGTACAGGGACTGCTACTATCTCTGCTTTTATCTGAGCTACAAGAGATGAAGCAGAAGTCTTATTTTACTGTCCCTGCCATATTAAGGGCAGGAATAAGATATTAATGATTGCTACCTTGCTCAGTTTGGGCAATTCCTGACTTCATTTGCATTTTATAAAACTTCACTGATACTCATGCAAACACACAAAATGAATGTGAGAGCCTAATGCAGTATTGCTTGTGACAAGGTAATAGGCACTCCAGTTCAGGAACTCAATAAACACTTTGAAAACTATTCTGAAATTAAAACTTAAGACTTCCCTGACTAGAGCCTTTTTTTTTTACTTGTCAGCTTTCAAACCTTTAGATCTGAAAGCCATACTAGGTTCCTCCACACTCTGGCACAGGAAGGAGTCAAAAAAGGCACTTTGTTCCAAATCTTGTAATTTGCACATGTGGAACAAAGAGACGAAACTTATCTTTGATCTAAATTTAAGCACTTTTCTCATTGACATGCAAGCTGCTTCTTTCCTAACAGTTCATTCACTGGCTAAGAAATGATTGTTTTTCTCAGCCGCTATCAATTTCACAGCACTGCTAACGAGGCTCAGTACAGGGAAGCATGCATGTTTGCGACCAAAGCCGATAGATATGAGTGCAAAAAATACATTGGCATCAGATTTGTTAAGGAAGCATTTTATCAGTTTTCAAAGTAGAACCACATTCTGAACATTATATTGGCATAGAAGAGACAGTTTTGGTGGAACTACACAGCTCTCCAGAAATGCTAAATATTTGCAATTAAAACTTCTTTCTCAACTCCTTTCATTCAAAGTCACAAGACATTCTGTGCTCACTTCCATAGGGATTTACAGGACTACAGCAAGGAAAACTTGCTGGGAATAGTCACAGTTGCAAAAGAAACCTCCAGTTCACAGCCACCTTTCTGCTGGAATGGTGGTGGTGACTCTCCACACCTAAGTCCAAATTTTGGAAGAAAAGTGGGGAGTCATGGAAGTGACAAACAGAATATGTTTTTTGAATTTTGTAGGAAGTCTGAGAAATTGGTTCTTGTCATTCAGTCAGCATTTACAGGCCAGAATCTTCTGTGTGCATACCTTAAGTCCTATTACCCTACTTCGGGGAAGAAGGTTTTACTGTCTTCAAGTTGAACGAAAACATAGACCTTTTCTTCAGACACTGCTATAAGGAAGACTCAGCACAGAACTGTTAAAGATACTATCTTCATGGCTTAAAAATTGCAGGAACAAGTAATCTCAATTCTTTCTAGTGTGGAACTTGGAATCCTATTTATGATGTGGAGTTAGTAAGGTCTTCAAAAGCGAACTCTGACAGCCAAACATTACTGTCATGTGAAAAGGGGGTTTCAAGCTGCGGACCTTTACTACCTACACTGCAGTCCTAGTCTTCCCATGGATCAACTGATCTCCATGACACTATCACACTGGAAAATTAGTTATTGAAAAAAGAATCAGAACCCAGAGGTAAAACCCTCAAACCTATAATTTGTCCACAACATAATAGACAAGTAAATAAGAAGTTCTAAAAAACCTTACCTTTAAAATTTGGTCTGATTCTAGCATCATATCCCGATGTCCTTCCCATCAATTTGTCCAAAAAATCTGAAGGAGACAGGGTCTGTGAGGGGGATTTTCCAGATCTTGAATCATGTTCTTTACAGAAAGTCGTCCTAAATAAATTATTAGCCACCATTAGCTAATATTTAGCTTATTTTGTATTCAAGTTATAGAGAAATTATAATGCTAAATAAAATTGTCTCAATTCAGTGAATGTGGCAATTAAAATTTTATAGAACAACACATAGAACAATTTTATAATTTTATAGAACAATTTATTTTTCATCTGAAAACTTTATTCTAGAAATAGAAATTACCTTAAGGTAGTATGCATGGACTCAATTTGCTCTTCAGAAAAAAACCTCAGCTTTAAAAAGAAATTCATTACAGCTTTAAGACTTTAGAAGATTCAATTGACTCTTCATCTTACATGTAAAGTAATCTTACTGGGACTTTGATATCCTATTTGATATCAATGCTTTAATTACAAGTATGCTGTTAAAACTGTATGTTAACACTGGTTTAAGGTAGTCTTAAACTTCCAAACAATAGCTGGCAACACTCACCAAGCAACACTGAAAAATAATGGTTTTGTTAATGTTGGGAAGGAGATAGTTGTAAAAAAAATTGTTTTTACATATGCCAAACAAAGATTTTAATCATGCAAGTGAATGTCTGGATTCTTCCCCAACACGGCAAAAGGGGTTCCAGAGTCAATCACATCTGATCTTAGGGATTTTTAACCTATGATCATCGAGTAATAAAATTGATCTGTATTATCACCAGCTGGTATGTATATGCAAGTTCTTGGAACACATCTCTGCTTTCAGGATTTAAGGGCAAACTTCTGGTACCACATCATGCACACAAAACACTGTGCACGTAGCATACTACATACTGCAAGCACATTATATATTGCAGAGAAGGAGAATTTAGGAGTTTCCCATGGTTATTCTCTAAGGAAAAAGAAACTAGAATGAAATGGTCATATTTGGTGTGTAGAGGCACATATTTAACCATAAAGCATTGTCTCGATTCTTAAATAACCAATTTCATTGCATCTATGCTTCAACATAATCTTTGAACTATATTAAAGGTAATTCTATGGCTATGTCATCTTACCCACTCTCTGTTTATGTATTTGCCCACCTGGAACCATTCAGTTTCAGGAGTGTTTTGTGGGGTTTTATTCGTCCATCTATATGCAAGTATAAACAAATCAGATATGCACCTGAGCATCTGAAATAAGAATCAAATATCAAATCTTTCATCCCTTTACAAAAGCACCAGAATTTTTAAAGTATAGGGTGATGATAGTAAATACTCGTGGTGTGATTCCCCACATTTTTTAAGGTTCCATGTACAGGGGACGGTTTCATCTTTTATGCTTTTGTCAATGACATGGTACCATTACAAAATATCTTTAGTTTTTAATAGATAATAGATTATATTCTCCACTTACATACAAAAAAAAATAATTAGGTAAGATAATAAAAACTGGAAAATCAATCCAGTGCACTTATTTGGAATGTTCCTATACAAATTATTTCTGTTTTCATTCAGACCCCACTAGTTATGAGTTGCGTTGTGATCCCAGACTCACAGATATGAACACTATTTCACTCTGTCACTGTATATATACCTCATTACTCATATAAAAAACACTTTATATGTGTGCATGTAGATACACAGCAGCATATACTATAATAATGAATCTCAGTTAAAATGGTGCTTTGATTAATAAGAATGCTCTGTTTGCTTTGTACAACAAAAAGTCAATAGCTGAAGCAAAAGCTCATGAATTGTTAATAAAAGATAGAAAAGAAACAATCATATGTACTGGTACTTTAAGTGAGCACAATATTGGTCTAATCCAGGGTTTTCTCAGATTCAGAGGGTTGGTCCTCTAATTTCAAATAACTACATCCCTGATAAAAATGGTTCAATCATTTCCAATGCTTGAAGAGGAGGGAACCAAGGCAACTTCCTAAACAGCCTCCGGTAGGAGTAGAAAAATTGCATTATGGAAGAAAAACTGAAGAAAATGTTTTTAGCTATATTGATACTTAGTGAAAAAACATGTCTTTGAGTCAGGGAAATGTAAAATAGATCACCCAAACTTGAGATTATTATTTTTTGTGTTTGTTACCAAGCAACGAGTCTCCAAGTGTAAAAGGGGTAGCCTATATAGAATGAACATTAAATACTCTCATATATAGCAAACAAACTAGGTTAATGTGACGTACTATATTTATAGTCATGATTTCCACAGTCTTTTAACAAATATCATCACATAGAGTCGTATCACCTACCTGAAGTGGTTTGTCTCTAAGAAAAATGCAAACAAGGTTGTCAAAATTTTCACTAGCTGCCGGTTCATTCCTCCTGCTTTCTGTGATGATTTGGAAAATATCCCAGAAACAATTCCAGAGAGATGCAGAGAAAAAGTAAGCTGGTGCTGCCTAGATTCCCAAATTCAGCAGTAATTTAATTTTCTTGACAATCAGGAAGAGAAGGTCTGGATCTCTACAAACTGGGGGTAAAAAAGAAGTGCCAGTCCTTGGAATCATGGTCAGGTCAAGCCTAGGCTCATCTCCAGCGGCCAGCACAAAAGAGAGAAAGCATCAGATCTGGTCGTTTCCCCACCTCGCTTTGGAGATGGAGGGGAGAAAAAAAAATAAAAGTAAAAGAAAGAGAAAAAGGAAAGGAAAGGAAGAGGAAACCCAACTACGTGAGGAGCATCACACAAGAAGGAACAGCGCTGAGAGCAGTTCTGTTGCCGGTATGTTTTATTCCTCTTTCGCTTTGAAAATTAGTATTTATGAAGGGTGGTGTGGCTACTGGGTCGGTCTGCTTTTCCCCTCTTTGGGCAAGGAGGCGTCGGCGCTGCCGGGGAGGGAGGGCTGGAGGGCTGGCGGGGGGGCCGGAGCGGGCGGGAACGGCGGGGAACCCCAGCGCCTGTGCTGGAATGAGGCGGGCGG
>NW_010209603.1:0-1435 GCF_000695765.1 Mesitornis unicolor | reverse complement strand
TTGCACACACCTTCCTCACAACTCACTGTTGTGCTTTGTCATTTTTTTCTTTTTTTTTTTAGAACTGTTCCACAAACACTAAGAAAAGTTCTGCAGTTTTTTTCTAGCTGGGATTTCAAGACCCTTTTTCTGAAGGCAATAAAAGCAAGTTGTCAGATTTGCTATGTTATAATGTACTTTCTTACACCTAAACTTGGAATTCCTAATGCATGTTAAAATCTGGCGATCCAGTGTTTAAAAAAACCCACCAATACCCCAGTAGCTGTCCTTTAAAATATTCTGTAACAAAAGTAAATATATCTCAGATCAGTAAAGAGTAAGGGACAGTTATTCTGTTGCATTATGTTGATTTTTTGCCTTTCATGCATGAAATAACAAACTTTTCATGATATTGGCATAAAATGGCCTTCTCATGAACACATGGTTAAAATCGGTAGAGTGATCATTCATATCAACTATTAATAGGGCCAAGCAGCCTGTATGAAGATTACTAGCAAGCGATATTCCAACATGGCTAAAAGAGCCTTCATTGCAGTACATACATAAACCAAAGTGGTGTCTGTCTTCTTTTTAAATTTTTTTTTACACAATTTGCATACAAGTGCAAAGCTTCTTTGCCTTACTACCATTTAATCTTCTAAAGAAATGTAATGCTGACCTTAATGGCCTTCAGAACAATGAATTGCTGCTGCAGTCACTAATGGGTTCCTGCTATAATGAAGGGAAATCAAAATAGGGCTTATGGGATGTGTAGCTCTATTTTCTACCCAGCAGGATGGAACCTGAACACTTCTCATAAGGGAGTTCCTATGAGGCCAGCTATTCCCAAATCAAAGGCGCTCAGTGTGCTAGAACAGGTGACTTGGGCTCAGAGTTCATTATTCCTATCAAATGGGAACAAAGCACTAAATCTTCCTTTTAGAACTGAGCTGGAGGTGATCTTCCCTTTCCTATCTTCGCTTTTGGTCTTCCAGATGGAATACATCAGGATTTAAATGTTTTTCTTTCAGGCCTGGAAAACAAAACTGTTGGGGTTTCAGATTGTCAAGTTTTTGTTTCATGACTCATCACGGCAACACTGCACACACACAGCACTGAGAAATGAGTACATTTGGCTCCATAACATGGCTGAGAGAATGATCCGGAAGAACCTGTGCTCACAGGTGTCACTGGAGAGCAAATGGGAGGAGGAGTTTGGCATAAATTGAGATCTAACAAGACCCAAGATAAGCGAGCTCTGCAATATTACCCCAGAGTCACAAGGGTTTCTAGCACTCCACTCAAGAAAGAATTTCAAAAAGGATAAAGCAGATCCTTTCCCTGACTCTTCCATAAAGTAAATGACCACCCTGGATTCTGGGAATGGCAAACAAACCCCAATGTGGCTCAAGTTTTTCAGTTTGAGGCAGAAGCAGATTGGGGATAATGTATTTCC
>NW_010209602.1:33531-89142 GCF_000695765.1 Mesitornis unicolor | reverse complement strand
TGCTGCTTCTTCCAAAGGCATTGTAAAGGCTGGGCTGGCACAGAAAGATGCCAAAAAGGAAAAGTGGGGCTGTGGGTGCGAGTGTAAACCTTTATGTCCAATGTGGTTTCACACGTGGTTCTTACACCTTTCAGCTGCTGAGATACAACATGATTTGATTTGTATTACATTGGCCCCCACCACTGCAGTCTCTCGCCACGCTCCTCACCTTGGCCCACCCTGCACTCCCCAGCATTCCTGTGCGCCACCCGTTCCTGGGCTCGGCAGTTTTTCCTAATCAAGTCAATCTGTCCTTTATTTTTTGTGGTAGAACTTAAAAAAATTCCCTCATCAACTGATTCTGTGCAACTTAACCAGTGAAGTCAGAGAGCCATTGCTATGGGTTTGACTGGCTCTGGTCAGCCCTTACCGTCATCCCCTTTGTATCTGACATCCTGACAGGCTCCTAACAGCCTCCTGACATCCATGCAAATTCAGTTCTGAATATTTTTTTCATGTCTGTCTGAATAAGTTGCAGATGGGTAAACACTTGTACTTCTAATTCAGGTGCTGGGACTTGATGCTGTCTCTTCCAGCTCAGTGCCTGGCTTGTTAATCAGAGAAGTAATTAACAGGCTAGAGCGCAACGCCGGCTGACACTCAACCACAGAGCGAGCAGGGTGCCAGGGCCTGGAACCACACGGGCGGGAGAGAAACGTGATTCTGCCGTCTTTTTTTTCCTCAGTGTATTTGCCAGATCCTGGGCTCTACCCTGTCAGTAAAAGCTTGGCTTTGAAGTAGCACTTTATGGTCTTTTTGTCATTGATGCTGTGAATATTTGCAACAGCCAAAATAATTTGAAAAAGCCCATATTGGTTAGCTATCAAGGTCACATAATATGCAAAGGCTTTGAGAACCTTTTGGTCAACTGTTAGGAAGGTTTTAGAATATTTCTGCGTTTAAATATGGATGAAAAACATTTGAGGCTCTTTCAAGTAGCATTTGTAGTTTTACAAATAAAACTCCTTTAAACCATATTGAATGGTAGGATTTCAAGGAGTGGAAACAAACAGAGATGCAGACAGAGCTGGAATTGCTTGTCAGTGAAATTACTTCCCATTAGAAAACCAGACTGAATGTTTTTTCTTGCTCTTGATACTCAGTTTCGAGATAAAAGGCTTAATGCTCGAATTAGCCAAGTCACACACTCTCTTTATTTGTCATCCTTAGCATTTTTTCACACAAGCTATAGAGCACGTGCACACAATCTCTTTTTTTTATTATTTAGTAAAAAGTTGCCTCTTTTGTGAATAGAAAACCTAGAGCCTACTTCTCCAGCACGACTGGAGCCAGCCTCAGAGTGAAGGTGTCATGGTTTATCCTGGCAAGTAGCTGAACACCACGCAACCACTCACTCAACTCCTTCCCCCATCCCACCAGGGAGGGAAATCACAGAAACTGGAAATTAAATTCCCTGAAACACCCTTTAGGATGCAGGGAAAGGTGGGAAAAGGGAAGTAAATTTATATTCCTGGCTGGGGCGGTGGGGTGGCCCTGGCTGCAAGGGCTCCCAGTCCCTGCAGAGCTGGCAGCAGGGCTGTGTGGCTGTTTTTGTAATGTAGCCTTCCCTCGAAAAATGTTTATTGCATTTAAATAAGGGCCAGACCTCGCTGCCTTCTGGTCAGCTGTGGCCAGACTCTGCCTTTGGCCCTCGGCCTTCTCTGGCCATCTCAGCACCAGCACTTGCACTCGCAGCTGCCATGAGGACACCAGCGTTTTGGTGGCAGGAGTGCAACACGTTCAGGTGTGTGCCAAGGCAGTGGCTGCTGCGTATGACCCCCAAATAACCCAAGTGAGGTCATCCTTTACACTCTGGCTTCCAATTTAACTGTAAAGTTTTGAGGTCTGTGCTAGATCTTGTGATTGCTTAAAGTCACGTTTCCCAAATCAACCCCCTGATGGTTTTTCTTTTCCCATATCTAAAGAACATACCTGTATAGTTTGTTTCACAAAAATATTTGAGAAGTTCCACTCTTCAGTATGGAAGGAAAAAACAGTTTTAAAGTTTTGGAAAGTTTTGGTAAAACAGAACAGTCATTTTTGGGCCAGCTGTACTTGGCAGTTTCTGTTCAAGTCAGGGGATGCTGAGCTGGGGGGGGTTGTGCTTGGCAGAGCACTGCAACGAAGCTCATCTCTAACACCCTCATTATTGTCCCTGTTCTGTTCTCTCACTAATTTCATCTATTAAACAAATAAATGAGTGATTATGCCAGATGAGGTTTTTTTTGTATGAGAGGATCTTCCTCCAGCATTGCTGTCTTTCAGTGGCAATTATGCAGTCATACAGCTGTTGCCTACGGGCAGGTGTGAAATAATTTTATTGGGTGTATAAATCACACCATAAAAAATAAATAGAGAGACAAGCATCTAGTCAGAAGACAACAGAGAAATAAAGCTAGGGATCTGGATTACAGAGTATCTTGATAGACTCAGGTTACAGTCAGTCCTGGCTGTAATTGTGCTGTGTCTTTACATGAATGCAAAATCAAGCATTTAAAGCTCTGGAGCTTAAAAGGAGTTACACGTGTGCTGGAGTGTTGCTATCATGAGCAAGTAAATAATGTTATTTTTTGTTTTCAGTCCAGAGTAGGGAAGAATTCGTGATGCAGAAAGTTGAGTAGATGTCTCATGTTTTGGAGGATAAAAACAGGGCCAGCATGAAGGCTTTGAAAAACCCAAACCTCAGAGAGTCCCAAACTCACGAACTCCACGTGCAACACTCAGCTAACACATTGGCTCATACATTTGGATGAAGAACACTCCCAGCATATGGTCTGAAATGAGTCTCTCCTGTAAATTTCATGGAGTTATTTTCTTTATAGCTTTACTCTTCTGAAGCCTGTAAAAATGCCCGTTCTCTGTTTATTCTGGCTATTTAGTCTAGCAATTATGTAATGTTCATGAAACAGAAGCAGCACATAATTTTTATGGTTCATATTATCTTTCCTCAGCAAAAAGCTGGCCACTTAGAGGAATTTTTGTATCTCAAGATGCTTTTTCGGTGACAAGCTTTTGGCAAAACCAAACTGCTGCAGCCTGGAGGGAGTAATTTTGTAACTGATTGACTGCTCCCTTCTTGCTTGTGAGCATTCGTAACTTCTATTGCTTCTCTTCCCCGTTTCCCTTTTCTTCTTCCCAAGGTGATGAGAGGAAATAAATGTCTAAATTTGTCTTATAAAGCTGCCAGATTTCAAGATTATTTTGTTGTGGGTGTTCTCTTTTTCAAGGGGTAATGGAGGGGACTGCACGTGGAAAAAAAAAGAAGTTCGTGTCAGTTTAGCACTTAGGGGAGGTGTAGGAAGTGCATGGCTATTTTCCATCCCCTGGGTTACAGTTCAGATGTGTTTGTACCATACAGATATGATGATAATATCACGATGTTTTTATTTAAAACCATGGCACACTAATAGAAAGATGTAATCCCAGACTTGGCTCTATTTTCATGTAAACCCACAGTAACTCCATTGAAACCAATGGATAAGCATCAGTTAATACGAAAAAGCCAAAGGAAAATGAGGAGTCTTTTTGTTTAACTGCTATGAGAAAACGTGTTGTACATCTGAATTTTAAGAAAAAATATAAATTAAGTAGAGAAGGCAGTTGAAAAACTCAGATGATTTGGTTGGTTTACGGAAAATGGACATGGGTGAAGACTGTAACCTTTATTTGAATGACAATTGAGGTTACAGAGATAAATATTTATAGCAAAGGTGTGAATTATTTATACGTGTTCCAAGATAGCAGAGTTTAATAGCAGCCTGTCCCTGGACTTGTTGCACTGTAAGCTGGGGGTCGCATGCACAGTGATAAGGTATCTGATATTGGAGGATTTGTGTTTGACAGGAGGAGACTGCAGCGGAGGAAGGGGAACAGCTTCGTGTTGGAGTCTGTATTTGGAATAGGTGCAAAGGCCAACAAAAGCACCCAGCTCTGAGTAAAGAACATTCACAGCCCCATGAATCATCGAGCTAATGTTATTATGCTGCAACGGCAAATTATGCTGGTTTTGTCTCTGCAGTTAGACAGTGCAACAGATGGCAAAGATTTGCAGAACCAGTTAAAATTCTTGGCAAAGCAAATTTTTTGAATTTGTAGCTGAAGAGTTAGTTGAGATACACTGGAATATTTTTACCAAACGGCCAAAAAAAGAGCCCAACTTTTTTTTATAATCTCTTTTCCACTTAAAAAATAAAATTTGACACATTTGCCTAACAAGCAGTGCTATTACACAGCAGTTTCCGTTCATGCTTGCACTGTGGTGGGGAAAACTGCCAGCCTCAAATTATCCAGAAAGCTGTTTCCGCAGGGGAAATGCTTAGCAGGGAGTAATTACACCTGGTGGGTCAGCTCCCGAAACCCAGCGATAGGGCAGACACGTTGTGTGGGCTGCACAAAACACTGCTTTTGGCCTGTTACTTGTTTACAGGCCGGTGGTTCCCAGATCTCTGAGCCCACCAGGTGTGAAGGGACATAAGGCCACATTCCTGAAAGTGGATCCTTGAGGGGAATATTATGGAGATACGTCTCTAAATACAAACTAGTCTATAGGCTTATTTCTCATCTTTAATTCATTGCTGTGTTATAGCCATACTTTACACTACAAAGACTGTAATTATGTTGTAGTTTATGTTAAAATTACAATGCAATTTCAGTGTGTTTTAATACATACTTATCGGTTAGTTAATAAAGCTGAACAGTTACATGTTTAGAGCCCTTTTTACTCCAAAGGAATCATTCTGAATACACGGATTATTAAAATCCAGGTATTATAACAAAACTGTACTGCTCCCCTGATCATTCTCTTATCCAGTGAAGGGAACTGGTGCTCATTTTAGGAAGTGAATGCAAACCCCCATTTACCAGCAGGGCAGTATCACAGTTATGGTATAGGCCATCATGCTTTGCTGGTTGTTTCCTGCACTGCACTTGCATGTACAGAGACGTACATAAAGCAGCAAGGGTTGGGACGAGGGTTTATTTCTGCGGTATTTTTGCTGTCTCTTGAGTGGGTTTTGCAGTGAGGAACTGAATGGACCTAAAAAGTCTCCTGTCTCTGAAACAACTCCAGCCACGAGTCCTAGCCTGAGTGAGGGCTTGGGTTAGGGCTGACACTGGGGCTTGCAGGACTTTCAGGCCTCAGGAGGTTTCTCCAAGGAAGCTTCGTGTTCGGGGTCTTGCCTGCACCCCCAGTCAGCCTGTGTCTGGGCCAAGGGATGGGGGCTGAGCATGAACAGATGCGGGGAAATGCCCCCCAGTGAAACACTTTGCTGCAAAAATGCTAGAATACTTGGGTTCTTCGGTGGAAAAAATACAGACTCTTACTTCTCAGAGGCCCATCAAACAGAGCTTCAATCCAGGGCTGTGCTGATGACTCATTTCCCTTTGATTTTATTTTATTTTTTTGTCGGTAAGACACTGCACTTCTAGGGGAGGGGGGAAACCAACCTGAAGATAAAACAGATAATATTTGTTCATTTCTCTACCAATTCGCCCTCAGAAAGAAGAAAGGCGAGCAGCCCGGCCTCACTTGAGATAGTGATTTTTCAACACTTTTGATAAATATTTTACAGAATTTCTCTCCAGGTTCTTCCGTATGATTCCTGCATGCAAAACAACGTTTTTAACTTCACTCGGTTGTGTGCTCTGTGCTGCTCTGTCAGACAAGGCAGCACACGCGTCTGCCTAAAGGATGCGAAGTCCTCAGTGACTCAGGCCTGGGTACAGCTGAATTTAAGAACCAAACTCCCACGGAAGTCACTGTGATCTCAGCATCAAACAGATCTTTGGGAGTCTCCATCTGTGCCACAGTGTGTCCCTGAGTTAAAAGACTGAAGAGGCTGTCTTGTAACATGGTTAATTAGGAAGCAAAATTGTTTTTTTAATACTGTGATTAATTAATTGTACATTTGGTGACCCTGTAACGATGCAGGGAATTTTCCTGGTTAATGTCCCTCGTTCTCACTCAATGAGGGACACGAGGGCAGACTGGTGATGTGTGACCTTTAATGATACCTGGCCATTATTCCCAGATTTATGTGATGCTATGCTATTGGCTTTTTTTATATTTTAAACTGTAATGAATGTTGAGCCTTAATTTCCCTTTGCAGATAAACTGTAGGTGTTTGTAATTTTGACCAAAAATTGCTAAAATTTCCCCTCTTTTGTTTGGCTGGAACAGCTCTTGGTATTTGCTCAGCATTACAGATTTCTACCTAATGCTTTCTACAGCCTTTCAACACTTCTCAGACAGGAAAGAATAAAGTTGGTTTTCCTCAATCATCTGTTTAGTTACAAACCAGTGATTGCCACACTACTGGTATTAGGTTTTAGGTTTTTAACAGAAAATTGTGGATTTTCATCTGCAATTCTGTTGTCTCAGTGAGTAGCTATGACTTTACATAGCCTTGTACTGAATATGCAAAGGGTTTCCAGCCATGTTCTGGCAATATAATTTAGTAGAAAAAAAGTCATTTTTAATCTCAAATATAGTTTTATATTCATTTCTCACAATAAATTAGAATTATACTTTTCCGAGTATCTAGCTGCAAAATGCACATACATTAAGGAAACATTTTACCTTTGGAGTTGAAAATAGTCTAAATAACCTATTCAGAGTAATTAAGAATAAAATAATTTCAGGTTGCTTATAAAAATCCCTAAAGCTTTCTGAAGCAAATGCGCAATTGGAATTCTTCTCTTTTAGCTGAGAGTTTAAAAACATTCTGCTGCTTTGTATCACGAGATCTCCCAGTGCACTGCCCTCAAAAAACACCCATCTGTAAGAGGCAGAACAGACGCTGCACTTTTCCCCTTCTTCACTTTAACTGTAAATAAAGCTTTTTTTTTCTTCTTTTTTTTTTTTTAGTTGTTGCCATAAGCCAGAATAACTTGATTTGATGGCATTACAGAAAAAAAAAGTTTCTCGGGTTCATATGCAATCATCTGAGTCTAATATGATCCAGCTCAATTTCCAAGAGAAAATCTGATCCTCAGACTTCTCTTGTTCCATTTTTATTACCAACTTTGCTGCGTAAGGTGTTTCTCAGCAGCCTGGCCCATTTTTCCCCTTATTTGATAAAGGTACTGCTCTTGACATGTTCATAGGAACAAACAAGGGGGGAGAAACCCCTCAAAATGCAAAAGCATGCTCAGCTGGACAATGGGGGTTTAGTATTGTCATGAACTTCATAATGCACAGCTGATTTCTCTAAGGATATGTGTTCTGGTTAATTTGACATCTTGTCCACATGGTCTGTGCTATAATTGAGCTTTTTGTTAAGGACAGGAAAAAAAAAATGAAATGTATGCACAGCAGTTATCTAAATGAGCAGCTATTCCATGACAACATTTCTTTTTGATAAAGTAATTTTACAAAGGAACTATTAAAATGGTATTCATGTGCAATTCAAGTGATAGAGCTGCAAATAGTTATAGGTTTGGCTTCTCTAAATTTACATTGGTGCTTAAATCAGTCTGATTTTTGCTTAGAGAAAGGGGACATCCTTTGTGTTTTCTGTTACTTTTTAACTTTAAAAAAACCCTAAAACCCATATTTTTTTAATCAACTCATACAAAAAAAGGTACAAACAAATCATCATTTTTCATAGGATTGAGTCACTTGAGTGAGAAAGATTAAAAAGAAATCCTCAAACCTCTTATCTGCCATAAGTGAGTAACAAGATCAAATTAAACATTGTCGCACACGAGGCTCTGGAGAATAAATTAAAGTCAGCATCTGTGTGAATAATCAACTTAAAGAGGGCACAGAGGGATGCAGCTGACCCAAACTTTCCCAAAAAGTGAAAGCTCTGGGGGTGGGAGGTGGATGTTTTGGTGCTTTTCAAAGGCTGCTTTGATGGGCGTCCTCTTAAGAAAGAAGATGCTGAGAGGCAAGTGATTTCTAGGGTTTCCTTAATGACTGTGTTTAATTTTCTTGGTAAATGCTTGAAATCACTGGGAGGGAGGGAGAGAAGAAAGAGAGGTAGATGAACAAGATCAATGGCTTTTAATTTTCTCTGATGTGTCTTTGGATAAAAATTAAATCTCCTGCAGCTGAATCGGTTAAAATAGGAATTGATACTGCTATTCTCCATCCTGTGAGACTTTATTTACTACAGGAGTAGAGAATCTATATTTTTCTTATTATGGCAAGGCTTCTATTTTTAGCCTTATTTCCTAAAGAAGCGATACTGAAGAGGTACTCATCTCTTCCTTTATTCCTTGCTCCTCCCCCGTGATTTGAGTCCATTGGCTGAGTTCAGCCCAGCTGGCAGGAGGGTATGGCTGGCTCGGAGGAAATTCGCTATTCTGAAGCCCTATTTTGAGGAAGAAGCTGTATGGAGATCTCAGACCCCTTTCTACCGTAAAATAATCAGCACAGAGAGAGGTGTTAGGAGGGCTTCAAGTGCAGGGAGAACCTGTAATTGGAGCTGACACCTTACCAGACCTCAGGACAGCCACCCACAAGATGCAGGTCCAGCCCTCTCTAATCTGTGGCTCTCAGAGATGCCTGTTTGTTCTGCAGCCATAGATGTGCGAGTACTTTGTGTTTTCACGGCTTTGCAGCAAGGCTCCTTGCTCTCCCTTTCCAACAGCCTTGTTTTGTGCAGGTTGATAATGAAAATTCAAAGCAGGGTTTGAAAAGAAGATGTTGACACAGATGAAGCATCTGACTGTGACAATGAGATAGAGGGAGGCTGGCTTGGCTGCCTGAAAGGAGACCACGCCATGACTGAGGGATTGATTCCTGGCTCACAGGTGGCCTCCCCATCTCCTCAAAACAGCTTCATGAGCCTCTGCCAGTGTTTCCCACAACAGAAAACATTTTAAGAGTAATTCTGAGCTGGGAGGGGATCGTGGAGCCCTAGGACCCTTGTTGAATCCCAGCTGACCTAAAGCCCCTGGGGCTTTTGGTCAACCAGAGTTGAATTTGGGGTTGCTCAGGGCATCCTGGCAGAGCTGAGTCTGCTCTGGGCAGTCCCAGCCCTGGGGAGAGAGGAAGGAGAAAAGCAAAGGGTTGTGGCTCTGGTGCTGTGGATTAGCAACCGCCCGAAACACCACTGCCCCCCTCTCATGTGCAGGAGCTGGGTCCCTCCAGACAGAGCTGGATAAAAGGTTGAAAAATATTGTCCAGTTATTACTTGAGCAAAAAAGAAATAAGTCTGTTGCAAATGGGTAAAATTCTCTGAGATGAGTGCCTGGGAAGGAATAAACCAATAAAAGTGTCTACCCTGAGGAAGAATACTTACCAGTTTTGAGGCTGAAATGCTCTCCATGCTTGAAAGGCTGGGATGTTCTGAACAACACTTAAGCTAAACTGTCTGATTTATAATATGAGACGGTAAATCCCATCTTCCTCGCAAATTAAGTCTGTGCCCTGCAATCTGTGAAGTAGTTAGGTTTTGAGTTGGGTCTTGTTAGGTCAATAATCAAATAATATCTTCATATCTTTTTTAATGTTTCAGAATAATTATACTAATAACCATAAATATTAATTTCTGCTCAAGATGTGTGCGCTCTGGAATCCCTAGGTGTGAATAACAATATCTAATTGCAGAAAATGGAATATTCATTACATTCTTTCGGATTATCTTTAGATGGGTGTACCAGGATCCAGTTATGTGCTGGCAGGAGGGTTTTCTGCAGAGCTGTGAAAGGGTTTTTGAAGCTAACAAACAGCTTCAGGAGGACAGCTAACACGAATGGAGACACATGGAAAAACGGCTTTGTGTGGCCCAAAAGGCTTCGTGTTAATATGGACCATTGCAGATATGTTGTATATAGTTAATTGTACCTCCCTATCAACTCAATTAGTATCTTGTAATTATTTCAAAAAAACATTGTTTTTAAGTTGAGCAACACTGACATAATAACCTTTATGTTATGATAAACCAGTACTGTTCTAAAAATGATGTTATGCTTTTGCTTCTTTCTTGGTAATTACCCTAAATCTCTGCCTACTGTGGAAAAAGCAAGGTGAAATGTGGACATGACCACATCCACTCATTTGCTGCTTAGCAACAGATTTACATGGTCTTTTTTAATTATTTTTTTTTCAATGAGGGCTTCCTGAAATCGGATAAAATAAAATGGAAGGTATCTACAGGAGGCAATCTATGCCAGCCCTTCCAAGCCAGGCTCAGCTATAAATAAGTTTCTGCTGACTGGTGTTTGACTTGGCATTATAATGCTGTGCCTCTTTCTTTGTATTTATAGAAATATGCTACTTTCTCATTTGCAAATGAGAAATGCATCTGCATAATTAATAGACTCAGTGTGTGTTTTGTCTCTCTCTTTCTCAAGTTCAGCTTCCTGCATAGTAAAAACTTGCGATGAATCATACAAATTTAGGTGCTTTATAACTTCTGTTTTCAAACCTCTGAGTCTTGTCTGATCTTGTCTGAACCTCCCCAACCTAAACTCCCAAAACGTTCCCAAAATCTTTGCTGAGTGGGTTAACTCTCTTTGGGATTTAGTGAATACAGGACCAGCAAGGCCGTACATCCCAGCCTGGTAGTGGAGATCCAGTAGCCCACGCCACTTACTGCTCTGCATTTGGTGGCCGTGCCCAAATTTGTTGCAGCTGATGCATCTTTAAACCAAATTCATTGATGCCTCATTCATCTGCTTTTCCCGCTGGAAGAAATGTTAGAGAAAGAGACTCTTGAGTTGTATGTAACCCAGGAAAAATTAGTTTAAGACATAGTGAATGCAGTGCAGGCAATCTTAAGGAGCACATCTGCTAGCCTAGCTTGGTGTTTGTTTTATTCTCTCTTTGCTGAATATACTAACAAGAGTTACCTGATTTCCAGTTGAGATTCATGATGAGCACCAGGCTGGTTATTCATTTTGCCTAGTAGTCACTGTTTAATTCTTTTATTCTGTTCACAAAAAGCTTTGATTTTTTTCCATGAATCTTTTTGTTCAAATCCACACTTGCCACACCTGAGCTTTGCTGCTCTCTTTGCTGCTGACTACCTGTGTATGGCAGCATCCAACTGGTTAACCGAGTCACATGATGCTGTTCCTGATTTTTGACTAAATGCCCAAAACTTTTTTAACAAGGGAATAACAAGGAGTTAGTAGTGAATTACCGAACACTCTTGATCCCACGGGAATATCTTTGTTTGCTTGAGAAAATATTCATACAGGAACCGCCACTCCCCAACCATTTGTGCAAACAAAAACATGTTCCCTTGAATATTCATGAACAACAAGGGGCACAAACATGGTTGAACCAAGCAGCTGCTCAGAATTCATACAACTGTTTTGTAAACACCGTTTTGCAGTATTTGACCAGCTCTAGGTACTGCTGTCAGGCAGGAGCACAAATGAGCTGAAATGTTGACAGTAGTAACAGCGGATTTAAAAAGAAAAAAAGTAATCAGTGACACATTTACATACTTGTTAAATCTTGCTATGTGTAAAGGCCAACACTGATAATGAGCCTGATTCAACTTTTTTTTGTCTTTGATGATGAAATACACCAACATAATAACACATCTCATTGCTTGGGCACCTTTCTGCAGACTTAGTTTTGCTGTCTCGTCTCTTCAAGTGTTTCCTTCCTTCATTATCTTACTTCCATTCTCCAGCCTTGAATGCTGGAATAAATTAGTGGCTTGGAAAATGGTCCTGTATTAAATAATCTGCTTGATTTCTTAATCCTTTTTTCTCCACTGGTGTCCATTCTTTCCAGCAGTGAACAGGATGATGCCCTAAGACTGGAAGAGACCGAAAATCATCTTTTTAGTCTGTGCTCTCTCATCTGTCTCTTGTTCAGCTCCCCGGGATGATGCTGTTCTGTTCAGAAATGCCCATGTTTTTACCTACAAAGAAGCAAAATGTGGCTCTTTATCAATGGGCAAAACTTTCCAGGTTGGTGAAGAAAATGGCAAGGAAAAAGAAGGCTTTGAGGCTCTTGATGAATAAAGGAGAGACAAGTTTTGAAGAGAAAGCTGTCCTCAATTTGTTTTTGAACTTCTGACTTCCCAAACCAATTTAGTCATTCATCCGTGAAGCTAAATAGGCTTAGCTGCCGCTTATGCCTAGGAGAGTTGAGGAAGCTCCTTTTTTTTTGTTTTTTTAAACCTGCATGTAATCACTCCGTCTGCTGGGTTTTTTTGTGTAAAAGTGCAAATTAAAAGTGTTTTCTGGGACTTCTGCTGCTTTAAGTGAAAAACTATTTGATATAAATGGAAATTAAATTGCCTTAAATTGAGCAGATCGTAATGTCTCTAATATTTGTAAAACAGAAATAAAGTTCAGTATTGCTCTCTGTGGAATGTGACATGATTCAACAGGTAAGATGCTGACCTAAAGATGGGGAGGCCTCTGCAACCAGTTATCTGTGTTAGTTTGTACAAACTGTAGTTTCCTCATATACAAGAATAGAGAAAGAGAATTGTAATTAATTTTCTTGGTTTTATGTGCAGCTGAATTAATAATTTAATTCTTTCTTTTCCTTTGTGTGCTTTCTAAAATAAGTGAAAGACAAGGCATTGTGTGCATCATATCTGTGATACTTTGGCTTCTTTCCCTGCTTCCAATGAAGTAATCCATGGTAAACAGGGTAATATTCCTGCTCCTTTTAGGCCGTCCACCTCCTGTCGAGACTCAGTTACACTGTCACTAATATTGTGGTAGCAAGGCAGATGCAGGAGCTAAAAGGTTGAAGATTAGTACAAAACAATACAAATAGGTTGGTTCCGCTCATGCAGTTTGCCACATTAAGTAAACATTTGTGGGAATTATTCAGAGGAAGGTGGAATACATTTGGAAAAAAATGCATGTTTGCATAATGCAGCAAATTTCTCGGCTTTTGTGCACCACTGAATGTAGATGAGATATTAATTTCAGAAGTTTACAGTTCTGCATCCATTCTAATGTCTGTTTATAATAAATAACTGTGGATGTAGTTTGAAAAGAGGAAGGTGATCTCTGCAGCCCTTGGGCATTAGTCGCTGCCAGTGAGATACATTTTTAGGATACTCTGTTTATATTGAAATTAGTTGTTTGCCATGGAAACCTACGTGTTACAATATACTCTCTTGTTCTGAAGTGCAGGAAGGCTTTGCAGTGAAAACTATAAAAACTATAAATATTATAAATATGTCATCTAGTGGTTTTTTCTGAAGTGTTCTGTATTAAGTATGATTTTGTCATATTTCTTATTGATTTGATGAGGATTGGTTTAACCTCTCAGTTTGTGTGGAGGAAGAGAACACCCATCTACCAAACATTTACTTCCTTTGATTCCTCTTTTCCTCCAAATTTCAGACTTTTCCATGAAGGAAAAGCCTGAAAAATATTTTGGAGAAAGTGGATCTGTCTCTTATTGGTAGAAAGAAATATTTTTATTTTTTTTTTAATTTTTATTTTCCATGAGGTGATGTATAACTCAGTATTTTAAAAAAATACAAAATTATCAAATATTTCCATTTGAAAAATATCAACATGAGATGTTTTGGCATTGCCCTTATTTTCTCTTTGCTTAATTTTAATTAAAAAAAAAAGTCTAGTGAATGTCAAGTAATTTTTACAAGCTGGGTTTTTACTTTTGATGGACCTGAACATTGACTGAATCCGCTGGTTACATGTACAAGTTTTTCTCTACCTTGGCAGAAGGCTGGAAGCAGATGTCGTATCTTTTAGAATACAAACTCTGACAGTAAAATATGTTAAAATTGCCTTAGCAGCTCTGGGCTTGGTCATTTTGTGTCTTGTAGAAATTCATTAGGACATAAAAACCCCACCAATCACATAATTCTCTTTCTTCACCTTCTACTTCGTGTAACAAAAAAATTAAACTAAGGGAGGGGGGATACTTTTCAGAAGAATATAAACTGATACAATAGTAGCAATTTTTCTTATTCCTTTCCTCACTCCCTTCTTTGCCTTCTCATTTTTTGGCAGTAACCGCATGACAGAGCCAGTGTTTTGGAAGATCTCCTCGTGGGCCTTGTGATGTGGTGGCCTGTGGATATTCTGTAGCTCGACGGACTTCTCTGAGCCGTTTAATGGCCCCCCCATGCGGGGATGCCCTCCCCTCCTGCACCCAGAGGACCTTTCCCAGAAGCAGTCACTCAGCCGTGCTCTGCTGCGGGACTCATCGCTTGCAGGCTGCGATGCTGAGCTTAACGGCGTGCAAGAAACCTCCTTTGTCAGAAGTGGAGCAGGATCCCAAACCCAGACCCCTCCGAGCCCAAAGTAACCAGGCTGTGCAGAAAGGCAGCCATCTCAGCATGCAGGATGTTCATATCCAGTCCTTTCTCTGCTGATTTTTAAATCTTTTCTTTTAAAAAGTATCTCAGTAAATGAAGGAGGAACTGGGGCTCTCTGTAGCCAAAATAGATGAATAAATTAAAGCTCTAACTCTTACAGGAAGCAGTTTAATAACCAGTGTGGCAGACATTGCTAATGTTAAATCCACTTTGAAGTCTGCTAAACTGGGATTTCACATTAAAAAAAAAAGTTATTTACATTTGCACATGCTAGCCCATCTTTTGTTAGCAGCCCTGGAAGATGAGATGTAAATGATCTGAGACCAGCAATATAAATGCAGTACTCTGAAGGCATTTCTCAAGGAGGCTATTACAAGACTGAGGAGGGGGGGGGGGAAGTATTCAAATTCTTAACCATGTTCCTATCATCCAAAGCGTATTTCCAGATGCCAAAAGAATCTCAGCTAGTTAAAGTGAAACTCATTTGCTCTATTTTCCCATTTGCTGAACTTGCCTAACAAGACACTTGAGACTTAAGTTTACATTTTTACAATGAAAATTAGATGGAATGATGCAAAGCCCTTCTTGATGTCTCCTCCCTCGGTGTTTCTGCTTCTCTGACATCAGGTGGTTTAAACTATAACATCTGCATCTTACCCAAACCTTGGACTGCAGTGCTGTTCTGATTACTACTTGGGGGAAAATAATTCCTGGAAGAATTGGTATTTTAAGAAAATAATGGGTAATGTAAGGAAACAACCAGATTGTTTTCCCATTTCAAAATTGGGTAAGATGGATGTGCTGGCTTTATTCTTTGTTCTGTACCTTTAGGCTAACGCTGTTACTTAGGCCCAGGTTCAGTCTCGGGTGAGGTATTTCATTTTAGGCCTCTATATTTAAGAATATAAGTTAGGAAGTCAGTCCTTACTTGCAGTGTAGGCGCAGCATGAATCCGGTGTGGAGGCATGGACCTCTCACTGATTTCAGAGGGAACGTGTGTTTTCTAATGAATCAGGCCGTCTGATGAGCAGCTGAAAGGGAGGCAGGATACAGTGTGTTCTCCTGAGGTAATTGTGCCAGCAGTTACGCTGTCTTTCCTTCAAAGCCTCTTAGAAATATCAATTTATTCTCACAAAGGACATTCGGGATGAATGGGGCTTTGGGTCATATTTTGACATGAATTCACTCGTATTTCTAGTTCTAGGCAATCTTTAGTAGCTTTCCCTTTGCCTACCATGAAAAGCTCAAATAATAATACTGCTATGTAGAATTAGACTGACTTTGTTCTCTTTTGCCTGATGAGCCTCTGCCTTCTGGAAGACAAGGGTTGAGTTTCCATTCTGAAAACAGGAATTATATTCTTCCGTATGTTCTGATTTTTTAAGGGAAACCAGAATCTTTAACCACTTTTGAACCACATACAAGATTCTTCATTCATGACCAACCTCAAATAGAAAGTAATACAAGCCTGATTCTGCTTTTAATGACAATGGTAGGGAATGAAGGATTATTCCTCTAAAGATAATTTAATTAATAGAAGTCTTTTGCGAGTAAGAATCAAGTTTGCCATCAGGAATTAAAATTAAAATGAAAACATGAGAGCAGTTCTTTATTTTTTTTTAAAAAAAGCCTATTGAGAGCCTTCTAATGTGGTTTTTAGAAGCTCTTCATCAATGAAGCCCATCTGGGCTTCACTGAGAGTCATGGGTCCCCAGTGCTTCTGAGAATCAAACTGCTGCTTTTAGCTTTTAAGCAACTATCAGACATATTTTGGCTGGGTCAGATTAAAATGAAAAAAAAAATCAGAAGGAATTTTTCTCTCACAGATAAGTATTGGAAAATTGGCACTGATTTCCCTGGGGTTTCATTTGAAGAACCGTACTCTCTGTGTTTTGTCCTAGCTTCAAGTACCTAAAGTCACCTGTTACATTGGCTATGTGTAAGGTGAAATCTGTTATTTGAAGCACCTAAAGAAATTTCATTTCTTCTCTGTGAATTTATGGACCTCTTTTCAATTTTGGGGCTAGTTTGGTTTATAGCCCCACTGTAGCCCTCAATTTTTATTTTTTTTTAAACTGGAAGATACAGCACTCAATAAATACCTTGATTGAGATTCTGAAATGAAGATTACTCACATACTTTATGGGGCCTTTGAATAGCATCAGATGAATAGCCCAGTGATTGATTCTGATCACAATCCACATATTAAAGAGTTTTGCAGCACTTCAGAATTCATGTAGCCTTTCCTAGGAGTTACATGTTCCCTGAAACGTTCATAAAGTCAGACATTGGAAGCATACTTGGTTTGAATACAAAGAAGCAGACCACAGAAAAAGTGCCTGTTTAGGTCAAACTCATTCTGTATTATACCAGCATGAACTTGGCTTCAACAAAAGATCAAGGCAAAATAGAGGATTTTGTCCAAAATTTCTTGGAAGCACATCTCAAGCCAAATCACACATCACATGTCCATATCCAAAAACCTAATGCTGTGTGTCACCAAGTGTAGCATTTGTGCCACCATCGTTAGTTCTCTAAAAACCAGACTACAGATGAGGATGGATGCCCATTCCTATAAAGCTCCTTCTTGTTATATTGTTCATTTTACCCAAAGTGGTACAACCTCACTATTTTTAGTGGAAATAAGCTGGAAAGTGGGGAAAACTGATCCCCAGTGGTTTGAGAGGGAAAAAAGAGTGATAGGCTTGCGATTTTCAACAAGACATAAAAACGTTAGTGCCTGGTTCTCAGGCTTGGGCATTAGACTTATTCTGGTATTTTGAAAATTGCAGGCTCAATGCATTTATGCTTCTTCATTTCTGGTTAAACTGAAAGAATTATCACCTTTCAGTTGTCAAGAGTGGTGGTGCGCTCAACCAGATAAATAAGTGTGGAAATTCTTACTTACTGGACTCTAACTATATAGTGCAGCCATAATGTTTTAGTAGTTAACATAAAACATAATGGTCATTCAGCTATTTTCAGAAAGCAACACATTGCAGGAAGGTCGTCCATTTGATTAAATAAAAACAGGTTTTAAATGTTAATTTGCACTGGCTGCTACTGACTGGAGAGCACAGCAGCTGGTATGGAGCATTTTGACAATATCCCTCCATGGCTGCTACAGAAGCTCTTGCTGACACTAAACCCCTTGCTGGCTCAGCAAAGATATTGACACCATCACAGCTCAAACAGCAGGTAACTCCTGTTGTAATTCCATTGAATGATTTACCAAATCGGATGGTTGGAACTAAAGCAGTCAGATAATTAGAGACCCCGTTAGATGGCAAGATGACATGTCCTGCAAAGAGAAGTGGTCTTGTATGTCCCTTTCAAATTAGGTTTGAGTTGGGTTCAGTGAGCTGACAGCAATTAAGAGGACTTCAAGCCAGCCTTTATGTGAGCTGCTTTTATGGACAGTGGACATTCGCACTGGCATGTAGAAGGTGCCAGCAGAAAAAGTGACCTCTCCTTGATAAGACTGGGCTTGGAGTGACTGCTTCAGGAATAGAGGTTCCCCTAACTTCAACCATCCACCAGGCAGATGTCTGTTGCTCAGTTAGGTGCTGCCTTGTGCTCCTTTTATAGTTGACACTTTGAAGGAGAGATTAATTTGATTTCCTTTCAGTGTTTACTTAAGGATGAGAGAAATTTTGACCTAGAAATACTTTTGTCTTGTCTTTCACTAGATGGGACTGGGGACTATTTCAGGTCTCACCATGCAACTTCAATCAGTCATTTATGTTTGAAGAATATGAAAAGATATGGGAAAATTTTAGCTTCTACAGCACATGCCAACATATTTTTTTGTGGACATCAAGGGGAAGCAAATTACCTGGTGAGAGAAACATCATTCCTGGCTTTCTTCTTTCTTTGATTTCCTGTGACTATGAGTTAGACTGGAGGGTCCCACAAGTCAGGGACCCTGGGACTAGACCTTACTTGAGAAAGATCCATCTAAAGTGTTTGTCTGGCTCAGGAGAACAGAATATAACTTGCCTGTATAAGCAAAGAAAGAAATCATAACTCATTTGAGGTCTTGACACTCAGTGATGTTTCTCCTGTGCACTGTTGCCTCTGTGTGGCAGCTGAAATAAGTAGAGAGATGATTAAGGCCCCGCTATGGTATTGCCATATACAGATGTCTGATTTCTGCCACTGGTATCTCCTGTCACTATTCAATCCCTGCAGTGATTTCTTAGAGGAAACTTTTCTTTAGCAGAAATAGCAACAGCACCTCTTGGCTGCTCTGCTGCAGCTGTGTGGCTGCTTGTGGTGCTCCTCCCAGGGCGCTCTCCTGGTGTGTCCATCAATTATTTCTTGATCCATTGCTAATTCTATGTTAAGGAAGGAACTTGGGGTCCAAAAACAGAATGGGGCACTCTTTATTCTTTTTTTTTTTTTAATAATTACGATTACTTTTCATCACATGCTTTTCATATCTTCTGGTTTTAAACATCCTAAATATTTGTATAGTTTCTCTCAAGAAGGAGGACTAGAAAGTTAAGGAGAATTGGCTGCTGTTGACCATTTTTCCCTAAGGTAAGCTGATATTATCAAGTTGTCATGTCCTCAGGTCAAGAAGTTTAAGAAAGAAATATCAAATATCACCCACCTACGGTAGTTATGAGTTGTTATTTCTTTCAGTTCTTAAAGTTGCATCTCTTCGTTTTACAGTATGTTGTTAAGATGCATATAATGTATATAACATACATGAATTGTTCATCAAAGAAAGAAACCTGTTCTCTGGAATGTCTTCAAAGTTTGATGCATACAGGTACTGTTTTATAAAATAGTAGATGTCTCTGGGTTGTTTTTTTTTTAGTGAGAAGATCAGTACTTTAAATTGTTGATATGAATGTAAGGAATTGTTGCCTTTACCAGGCAAAAGAACATAACTCCTACCAGGTTATTTCTGTAAGTGTTTCTGTCAGCTTGGTAGATTTTATTCTCTAACCACAACTCAGACCCTCTTTGCTGCATGGACTTCTGAAATATACCTGGAGAAGTAAGACAGAATCAACTTCAACAGATCTTAAAAGGCTTTATTCTGAGAATAGAAAACTTCTCAGGTGGCATTTCTCCAGAACATAACACACATTGTCAGAACTGCAGCTTTCTCTAGGGAGACATACAATGAAGCTTCTATAACATACAAGCACACTTAACAGTTGCACATAGTGCAAGTGTCATATTTATGCCTGGTCACTGCAGTGTTTGTACAGACTTATTTATTTCTTTTTAAGAAAATTGAAAAATTAAACAAGCTAAGAGTATTTCTTAGGGTTTTAATTTCTGGTATTCCACATGTCTCTCACAACAGCATTTTTTTTCCTCAGGCTCTTTTTTAAACTAAGATTTTGTTGTGTTTCTCTATCAAACTAAAGCCTGTAATCTGCAATGTGAATTGGCAAGTTGCCGCATACAGCAGATGGACTTGAGCATACTTCTGCCAAGGAGCCAGCATGTGCACCAAGCTCTGTGCGTGTGGCATCCGTTTCCTAACCAGAATGTCAAAACAGCTGTCTGTGAAGGACTTCTGCATCTGTACTAACACGATCTGCCAGAAGTCCTATAATTTGGAGCATGGTTTCTAGCTGAATAGTCCGGACGGTTTTAATGTGTCCAAAAGCTGGAGCAATGGTCTCTGCTCTGTGCAATCTACACCAGTTTATAGGAGAATAATCCTGCAGGATGGTGAGGTTTTGTGTCTGATGCCCATTCACCGAGCTGTTTTCACAAAAGTGCTACAGAAGTGGAGTCAGATCTGTTTTGGTAACCATTTTAGAGTGGTTTCAGAAATTCCTGGCTCTGTCAAATGGTACAGGAGTATAAAAAGCCATTTGGATGAGTGTGGACTTCCAGAAGACTTCAAGGGAAACAGGTGCAGCCATAGCTGATGCAAAGGGAAGGTGCTTTATCAGCAACTGGCAGGTCTTAGGAGGCAGAAATCGGAGTGTTCCTGGTCTGTGATGCTTCTGAGCCTGATGGGAACCAGCTTCTTTGGTCCCAATCCCTGCTGTTTTATATAAGCTAGCATGCTTGCCTGCTTGGACTTCACCTTCATTCATGGGATTGGTTTTAGTAATTGCCCCCAATTTTGTCTTTTATAGGGCTTTTCTCTTAATGAATTAACAAAGGTTGAATTACTCATTCTGAAAAATATTTTTATTTCTCCACTTTATGAATCTAGCACTAGCTGACTGACCTTTTGTTTTCTGTTACAAATAATCACTTAAGTTTTCTCAGACGTTATGAAACGGCTGTAATAAAGGAGTAGCACTTGCCCTTCAGAATAGACAAGAACCCAGCCATTTCTGTCTGTAGCTGCCTCTTGCCAGTGAAGTTAAAAATGTTTTGGAACCTTTTCCTCAATAAAAGTTGAAAGAATTGCTTTATTCTGGATTATTTTTTTCCTTCTTGTTCTATTGCTTTTACTCTCAGAGGCCAAATGACATTTAGAATGACGAATGTTTTGCTGCTTCTTTCCTTCCCTAAAATACTTGACAATAATGTCTACTGGAGTTTTTTGAGATGACCAGAAATGCATTCTCCTGATCAGTTTTGCGTTCATTTTAAATGGCTCTTCTTAAGATATGTAGCAGATTATCAGAACATGTGATTTTTATTTTTTTTCCTCTGATGGTACTCATTCCTGTAGACTGGGAAGCTGGGATTAATAGTTTGTGGTAAAATCACCTAACTGTTGAGGTCCATGGGATCATGTTCTGTGGCACAGTTTATTCCACAGCAACACCATGGACTCTTGAGCACTCTTCCACTAAACATAGGAGACATGTCCGTGTAGCACATTTTTTGTGTTTAAGAGACGTTAGCGGTCATTAGGGTCCAAAGAGTTAGGGATGGCTTACTTTATACTGTTTATTTGTGCTCCCCTCTTATTTCAGAGAGAAGTCTCAGATTCTTAGGTATCACTTTTCATTCCTATTTTGCCTATGTTCCTTGTCTCTGTAAATCTGTCCTGGCTTTGACTTTAGATAGATGTAGGGTGACCATTAAATTGGCTTGTATTAAAGTGAGGGCCAGCTAAATGCATGGAAGCTACATCAATACGTTGAAGCTAATACAAACCACTTGTAGAAAAACAAAGTAACCTGAGGGTGCTATTAATTTTTGATTAAGAATGCATCAAGGGACGAAGGCTAATCCATTACACCAGAATTGTTTTGCTATGATTCTAATGTAAATCAATGTCAAAAAAGTAAAGATATTAGCAGCAACTAAGCAGTTTTACCAAGATCAAGCCAAGGCTTGAGAGATATCCTCCTCATTCTTAGGGGTTTGCAATTGGTTTTCTTATTCCTCATACAAAATTAATCAGTAACACTGGAAATAATTTAGCTCTAGACCAAACAAAATAACTCCTTTTGAGACTCCCCCAATGAATACATAGAACTCGTAAAACCCCACAAAACTAGGTAATTATGTACCAGAAGCAAACACTGAAAAAAAAGTAGTAATAAAACAGGAATAATTTCAATTTTCTTTTCTGACAGCTCTTTTAACTATTGCTGCTTTCTGTAACAACAGGTCAAAACTACAGGGAGGAGTGTGGCTTTTAAAACAGAAATATCCTATAAATTTTTGCAGTTTATTATGTATGGCTTTTAACTATTAGAGTGCATTACATACAAAGAGCTGTCCCTGTGTGCCTCTACCTTCATCTTTGAAGGTAAGAGGCAGTCACCTGCTATGGGAGTCTACAACTGCAGACCCCAGGCTTCACAAGAACAGCTCCTGCTTCCCCCCTTTTTTTTAGGAAGAGATGTTTTCATGAGGAAGTCCTTATTTTGATTCTTTTTTTTTATCAGAGTATTTCTAGCAGTTTCCCTTCCATTCTAGTACTACATCATATTCAGACATAGCTGGGATGAGGCTCCAAACAGCCAGTGCCTTTGGCTGGGCACAAAGGAAGCTGTTTCCTTGGCAACCACAACCCCAGAAAGGTCCCAAAACAGCACTTCCACCTGCCTGAGATTTCTTTTTAATTTAGAAGTTTGCACATAGGCTTTGCATGGAGAATTGGGTTCTGTTTTAGGGCTTTATTCATAACATAAGTTGCTTACAGGAATAATGTATTTTTTGCTTATGAGTTTATACTTCGGACTGACTGGCTTACTGGAAAGACTGTCGACTTATGTAGTGGTAGTGGATGCTGCGGAGGGATTCAGGAAAGACATACAACACTTAAGCTACAAAAATTAAAATGCTGCACAGGAGAAAAAATAATCTATCTAAAGAATTAGTTTGCTCCTGTGACTATGTTAGAAAGCATGAAATGAGGGAAACTGCCAAACTTGCATATATCTTTGGGTTTTACTAGATTTGTTAACTTGTAAGATGAAACAGCCAAATACTACTTGCATAAGGAAATACTAAAAACAGGTGCTGTGACTCTGTTAACCCAGAGGCCGAGTGCCCTTGCTCCTCAGCCTTACTGCTAAGTTCAGAGGGATGGGTGCTTTCATAAAGAAGGGCTCACTCCTGCTGCTGGGGTCACTCAGAGCAGCTTCTGGCAGTTTTTAGATGGTTGATGTGAGATTGCTGTGGATTTACCAGAGCTCAGCTCCCTCCACCCCCATGGAGGCCACAGTGCCCCATAGCTGCCTCCCACCTGGGGCCTGCCTGCCTGCCCACAGGATCTATGAGCTGCTTTTCCAGAGCATAGGAAGGTAAAAGGAAACCCTGCTGCTGATTACTGGGGTGGGGTTTGAAGCTTGCTATAAAAATGTCTGCTGTTGAAAGGGTTGGAAAGAAGCTTAAGTGAAGGCTTGTTCTTGCAGTGCTCCATAACTGCTGTGGGCACCGTGCACCATCTTGGGCCAGCAAGAGCCCCCTGAGTCCCACACAGGGCTGACACTGGGAGATACTAGGGGACGGTCCTCTGGCCTCAACATCTCCATGTTTAGCAAAGACATGAAGTACAAGGTACCTTGAATGATGTAGTGGCATGCCAGAAGATTATGTTCTCAGGAGACTGAGCCTTAAAAGCCATTTTATCTCAACATGCAAATACAGTTTAAAGCCCAAATGTGTTTACTCAGCTCTTGGCTTTCAAATATCATCACTAAAAATAGCCACATGTAAAAGGAATTGAGCTTGTTCTTCCCACCCAGGGAGCTGTGGAAATGTAGGACTGTCTCCTTAACAAGAAATAGCTGTGCCACACAGGTGACACCAATTACCCCCATCCAGGCCCTGCCGAGCGGGAGGAAATTGCCAAGAGCTACAGTAATAAAGAGCTGGAGATGGGGCAGCCTGAGGAAAAAGAGGTGAAGGAAATAATTTCTGAACTCTAAATGCAAGTGAAACCAGAGCATTCACTGCATGGGCAGCAAAGCCTGGATGAGTAAAACTCTCTCTGTGGTTGTAAGCTGAGTCTAGAGGACAAATGCAAAGTCTGAAATCAATGTTTCTCAATAAGATAGATGTTCCTCAAAGGTATGTTGTTGCCTTTCTGTGTTGTATTTTTTTGCTTGGTTTTGTGAGGCTGTCCTGCTAGGGAAGCTTTCCTCAGGTTTGTCTGATACTCTTGTTTGGTACATCTGGTGATGCCTGTGACTGCTGTGAAGTTTTTGGTATTTGTGTGCATGGTAGTACTTCTCTAGTTCTCATGGGGACTAAAGTTTACCAGAATGTGTTGGAAGAAAAAGGCACTATCATTTTATCCTGCTTTTGGTGTCAGGCTCCTTCTTCAGCTTGTTAGGCTTTCCTGAAGGTCTCTGCATCTGTGAACTGGCTGTCTCAAGACTGTTTTCCTGGGTAGACTGTGTGTCACCTTCGGATTTATCACTGTGGAATTTCATAAACAATCATGCTTTTTGTTTGTTTGGTTGAGTTTTTTCCTGTGTAAGAGACGCGTCTTTGTGCGGCACATGGACATTCAGATCCTAAGTAAAGGGATTTTCAGTCACTGCTGCAACACCAAGGAAATAAAAACAGAAATAATGTTCTACTGCTTTGCCAAAATTGTGTTTTTGTTATAAATCTCTACTTAATATTTCCCCTTTCATGGATTGCACCTCGGGAGGAGCTGTTTGTGCTATGTAGCTTTATGTATTGCAGTCAAAGCAGACAGGTAGTCCCTCCAGCAGCTCTGGTGAGTGCCTCAGAGGCATAGGTGCTAACCAAAGCAGCTAAAGGTGATAACTGAAACTAAGCAGTGTGACTGTCCCTCCTGCACCCAAGTTCCCAGTAGCCAATTAATATTTCTTGAACTTGAGCAATGAGGCTCAGAGTGTACAGCTCTGTGCTGAACAGAGAGAAGAAAATAAAATCATTCATAGCTGCAGCAGCTATTTCAATCCTTCTTTGACAGAGCTCTTTTAATATGACACTCTTGTCTCCCTGGCAGAGGTGGATCCCACTAGCATGGAGGTGTATGTGGTGGTGTTAAGAGACTTTGTGACCTTGACTCTGTTGTTGTTATCCCAATAGTTAATATGTCACTTGGTAACACTTCAAAATATAACTGGTTTTCCTGTGAATGAAATAAAGTCAACCCCAGAAGCAGGTTTCCACAGCCTCCAGATTTAAGTGCAGGCAGAGAGGAGGAGAATTTCATGTCTTTTCCAAGCCTATGCTCAGAGAGTGACTCTAATACCCAGTGGAAATGCTCTGTCAACAGAGAAAGACTAATGAAAAGAAAGAAGTTCTCAGGTATAGCAAAAGTCAGAGCTCTGTCAGCTCTCCAAAGCACTAGCTTGATTAGCCTCTCCTTTCCTGGTCACCTACATAACAACATTTATTCATTTCATATAATGCTTCAGTGAAACTCATGAGCCCTCAAGTCCTCACACTGGCATATGTGATCTCCACATATTTATATCTCCCTGTGGTTTACATGTCACTAAAATGCTGCAAACCTGCTGGGGTTGTTGGGTTATATATATGTGAGAGAATAAATTGAAGAAAATAAGCTCTGTAACAGCAATGTAATGAGAAACAGGCAATGATCAGCCTAATGGGAGGGTTAAAAACATATCTCGATAAATAAAGGGAGGATGGAAGTGTCCCCATCAGCTAAGATGTGCACATACTGTTATCTGTTTACCAGCTAAGCCTCTCCACAGCTGTGGGGGATCAGAGGGAGCTGTGTGCTACTGCTGGCTCTGCCAAGGGTAGAATAATCAGTCTGAGCTTGTAGTGCCCTGCTTCCCTGGCAGTCAGGCCCCTGACTTCTTGCTGTCTCATTTCCTTGCTAGAAATGCAAGGAAACTGGTGCTTGAGAGGAAGGAGGAGTTTCTTGCTTGGTTTTGTCTGAGCTTGCTTTCCGTGCCCTGCTGTGGGTCCTGCTTGCAACCTTGAGCAAATTGTTTGGGCACTGATGTCCCTTCATAGTTTTGTTTTGTTTTTTTTTAATCAAGATTGTGGGACAAAGCTTCCCACTTCTTCCTCTTGAAACTGCATTCGGTAGGGACCTCGGTTTCTAATATTAAAATTCCTGAAGTTTCTTGGAGTTCCCTCTCTTAGTGTACAGAGAGTTCTCTTTGTAGTTGAGCTGGTTAGTGCCTAGCTTGGTTCAGTCTTTTTACTGATGAAGCTGCTTGGCTGCCTCCTTCATTATAGTGATCTAAAATGTAGGTGTTACAGTGATAACAGTGAAATCTTTTACTGTTGCACTCTTCTCTCTTGGTGCTTCAGATCCTCATCTGAAAGTGCAATAGTAGTTATCAACGCAGCCAATACTTTTTGTGGTATCTTAAGAAGTGGATGTACTTGTTACTATCTGCATGTAACTTTATGAAGGCATAGCAAAATAAAAATACAACTTCTCCACCTGTTAGTTGTATTTCTTAAGCTTGTTTTTCATTAGTTCTCATCATACCAGTATCCATCCTCTACTCCTGCTCCAGCTTGCATTAATAATTTTTAAATGTAGGAGACAATTTCATATATAAGTTTTCAGGTAAGGGCTGGCACAGTGATAGTCCCCCCTTGAATGGATAGGTGCATTAAGCTTTGCACAGGACCTGAAATTTCATGTGGGGAGTGGAACGCTAGTCTTGTGAGATGTGTAGGGTTTTTCGGTTGATTGTGGATTTTCTCCTTTCTGAGAAACAAGTGCTATGTAAAGCTCTGTTCCTGTAAGTTGGTGGTGCGTGGTACATTATGTGGATTAAGTCTTAACATGGGTGTGTCTACACTGGTCTGTAATGTGGGTCATCTTGGTATCTTCTGCTTTCTAAGAAGTCATATTGACCAAGAGCTAGAAATGCACATAAACTTGTCTTACAAATTTCCTTGCCTCTTAGATTTATTTTGATAACAGTCTAAACAAAATTGTCCTGAACTTCCAGTTGCTGATTTCATTGCTGACTTCAGCATATTTTTAAAGTGTTTAAGGCAACTGAATGGAGGTTGAAATTTTAGGCAGAAGATGTTTAGCTCTTTGCTACAAAACAGTAAATGGGCAGTTAGTGTTTGTGGGCCCTGCAGAAATGGGCAGTACTGACTATGCCATGAACCACAAGATCTTTGCTTGGAGTCAGCCACATTGAGATGACATTGTGGGGTTTTTTTCTGTCCCACTTTGACTTGCACATAAGCAAACTCTTTCAGACAACGTTTGTAGAACTGGAACAGTAATGAATTACAAAAGTCAATTCACTTCCACAATTGTTAATGGTTAATAATATCCATGTTATTGCTGCAATATTCTTATTAAAAAGACTGAGAAAAGTGAATGGTTTCATTTTGTGTTCTTTGAGTACCAGTGCATGACAGCAGAGAAAATTATTGCAGATAATTTACCAATTTGCTTATTTTTCATTTTAGATGGTCCTATTTTTCTTGTAATATTATCTGGTATCTCCTCTTAATTACTGGGTCCTTAATTTGCATGTGAATGTACATGCACACACATGTACCTGATAGATAATGTATGAACCCAAGGTCTGACAGCAAAAACAACAAAAAAAAGCAAAGGGACCATGATCTCTAACTCAAAGGAAGGAAGCTGATGTTCAGTGAGAATAACTCAGTTGACAGCAATTTCCAAAAGTTGTGTACTCCCAGCATACACCAGTACAATTTCTATCCGTTGGAGTTTCAGGTTTTGAATGTACACTTGAACTGTGTAGCACCTGAATCTGAATTGCTCCTAAGAGGTGAATAATTGCAGCATCTAGCTCTGATGATAGTGGACTTTATCTGAGGTACCTCAAAGGAAAAGTAAATTCTATATATTGTGATGATGTCATCTGAAGGTTTAATACATGAGAAAATCTCAGTGTTAAGGGGTGTAGGATGTGTCAGAGATGAAATTTTAAAAAATTGAAATTTTACGGAAATAAAATGAATGATGTGGCAAAGATGCAGGGTGTACCCCATGGGTCATCAATGGAGAACAAATTTCCCTTCCTTCTACAATCAAGTTTCATGTGAGAGCTTTTTGCAGTCAGACTGCTGCCAAATATTTTTACTGCTTCTGTTTGTGCCATTTGGATGTCCATGTCTAATTAATTTGATGATGCCAGGTAATCTACTCTGGCCAAGGAGAGCACAGCACAAAACAAATCAGGGAGAAGCTGATGGTGTCCTTTGTATGCACTCAGTCCTAGGCAGACTGCAGGTCCTCTTAGTGGCAATGTTTTCTTGCTTGGAGAGTTTGTTTGGCATAGACCATCCTGCAGACTTTTTAATTTCTATAAAGGAGCCATATCATGTTGCAGGATACTTAGGGTTAAAACCTTCAGGGGAAGCTACCAGATTAATAGTAATGCATCTTAATCTCAAAGGGATATATATCTTCATCTCCATGAAGAGCACGTACAAGGAGTCTTGTGAAACCATTTGTTTCATAACAGGTACTCACACCTCACTTGAGTACTGTGTACCAGAAAGGCAGAACAAGTGTGTTTTTAAACCACTGAGAAATATTTTGTTGAAATATATAAAGCTCTTGAAAACAACTCTGTTATATGGAAATGAAAGCCATTAAATCAATGCTGTGCTCCTCTATTCAGCAATTTCTATATATCTTGTACTGATGCGGAGATAAATATGACTTTAAAAGTCAACAGATTCATGAACGTTGTGTGACAACCCAAAATATCTGTATATTACAAAAAGATAATCAGCAGATCGATAAGGCTGCCTGAAACAGTTGTCTTGCAGTAGTATTGAATTTTGTTTTTTGCACCCGTCAGTGTTTTCTGAAGGGATGATTTTTCAGTAAAGCAGAGTTGTGTCATAACCAGTTGCTAGGCCACTGCCTTTTATGGCTAAGGAGGAAGAAAGATCTGGTCTGATTATATCTCCTAATTAGCTGGGAACTTGATCCGAGTCCAGTGCTTATTCATAGGAGGCCAGCCAGGCTGTCTGAATAGAGAAATTACATGTCTTGAATGACCTTGGCTCCATACCATGCTTCTGGTGACCCTGGGCTCCCCTGGCTTCAGCTGTGCTGAAGGAGAGCTGCTCCATGTGGTGGAGAAGTGCTGCGGAGAAAAGGTGTCAGCTGATGACTCAGAATTATTTCTTGATTCTGGCCCTGGACAAGAGAAGGCAGAGGGGAGGGTGTAATCCTTTAACTGTGGCTTCATTTTTACACGTTCTGCAATTTGGATCCCTTTCCATCCTTCAAAAGCATCCAGGGAGGTAGGGGCCAGATTAGCACATGCAGTTGCTGGTTGCTTGAGTTCATTAGAAAATGCATGTGCTGTAACCCATAGCATGGCATCACTTGAAACATTGCGGAGTTGATAGAAATCAAAACTGAGTTGACTTTGGGTCTGTTTTTAACACTGATACATAATTTAAATAAATACCAGATGGGGCAGAGGTGGTTTGTCTAGGTAATTACGTTATCCCTACTAGCACAGTGCTGTTCTGTGGCTCCAGCAAAGATGTGCCTGGATGCATCCAACAGCTGGGACGCTCCCGCAGCAAGGAGAGGCACGGCAATAGCAGCCAAAATAGGAACACGGGGAGAAAGATGGTTCACCTCATGCACAGGATTTTGGTACGGCCTGGAGAAGCTTTTGAATCTGTAGGAATAATTAATGCAAGAAGTATACATAAAAATAAATTCTTGCCTAAAAATGGCACCTAAGTGTGAAATTTGAAGTAGTTTTACAAAGAGCAGAAGAAGTGACTGAGAGCTTCTGATGCCTTCAGTAGAAATGGAAAAGGAAGTTCAACATAAATTGAGAAGGGACATTTAATTAGCAAAAATCCAACTAGTAGCAAATCAGTCCAACTAATGTACTTTGGATTTCTTACTTGGAGACATCAACTATCATAGAAATTTCATTAAACATTATTAGTTTAATTATTTTGTCCTTAGTGAAGAGTACTAATTAACTTGGCTATGATAAATATGCATCTGAATATAATTTTGAAATCCCTACATATCCTAATTATTCTTCAAGTCTGAGGTGTAGACCTTGCTATAATGATTCTTTTTTTAAAGTAAAGATTTCTTCAAGGGTACCAGTGATTTCAGAGGTAATTTTTTTTTCTTCTGGAAAAGAGGCAATTTTTGATCAAAATCTGAGGTGAAATTATGAGGGCTCAGAAAATAACCTTGAAGTGTGTATCTTGTTCCTAGCCATGGATTCTGCCTATGAATTGAAGCCAAATGAAAATCTACAAAGGGGGATTGGTTAACTGCTAACCATTGTAGCAGCTTTGAATATGTAATCAGTTTGTATATGAGAATGGCATTACTTACACTTGAAGGTAAAAAGGAACAGTATATAGCAAACCTTCTTAGCATACATCAGGCCTTCATTTGGGGCCATTGTCTTGTAATCACGATGGAGTGAAGATGATCCTCCAAAATAGTTTTAAAATCCTGCATGCGTGCTGTTTCTGGCAACTCAGAGTTCATGATCTCCCGACTACTGACTAGGTCTGTGACTCTCTTGAAGACCAAGTCAGGAGAGGTGTAAAAAAAAAAAATGGTTTCCCTGAAAACTTTTTATGTTAAACGTCTCTTTGGTTTTACTGTCTAGAAAACTTCTACTGGAACAAGCCCTTTTAAAATCAAATAGATGGGCTAACGACACTATTGGGTTATCTGTTCTACAGTTTCCTTTCTTGGCTTCTCGACAAATGTAATTACACATTAAAGTAGATGCAATTCCTTGATGTTAGAATGAAGTTAAGGTGTGCTAATTAAAAATGGAGTCAGTATAGGTGTGCAAAGGTGTTTGATAGGTTTTCTTGGTTTTTTTATTATTCACATCACTTCATGTCAGGATATGTTACTTTCTAATCCTTGACCCTGTCAGCTAATCAAACAAAAGTGTGCCTGACTTCTAATTAACAAAATAATTTCCCTTGTGGATACAGATGTTCCTATAAATCTAAGATAAACTTCAGTACAATTAAAGTGCGGTACAAATTTCTGAAATTTACTTTGGAATACCAAAATGCCATAGTCTTAAGTGTTTGAGAAACTTAATCATTCAAATGATTCATGGATTTGGTTTTTTTGGTTTTGGTTTCTTTTGGTAAAAAGGAGTGTTTTGCATAAATTTTCATATCAATACTAAAAATAGTGCTTTGGCTGCATTGTGGCCAGTAAATAGTATCTGTCCTCAAAATGATATAATTATAAGCTGAAAAATATAAGACGAGTCTGATTTTTGTCCATCATCTGTCACTAGAGCCTCTTAAAGTTGCAATAATATGAGGGACACGAAAAGCAAAAAGGATATAAGTGCCTCGACTTACAATGGTAATGAGTACAACAGTTTGCTGGAGTAGCTGTAAATCAAATGTACTGTAGCTATAAAAAGCCCGTAAGACATTTGGATGTGATCCTAGACTGCTTCTGCAATATAGAAGCTGTGCATACAAATGAGAAGTCATCCATATTGTATTATGGGGAGGACTGCATTATTGAAAATGGAAAGATGATAATAGGAAGTTGTTTTTGGAAAACTACTGAAGCTGAGCTTCGTGTTGGCACCAATGTATGGCAATTACATTTGGGACAACATCAATATTAGTTAAATAGAGGAAATGCAATAAGGAAGGAATATGTGATCATTAGGAGTATAAATTAAATTCTGCAGATTAGAGGACTGTGTATTTTAACTGCATTTTAGTCCAATTTCCACCTAGGCCCCCCCTATTTATTTTACTTTATGCTTCATTACTTTTAACCTTTTTTTAAATTTGTCATGGTTAATGCTTATGACACCTTCATCCTGCATGCTGAGCGTAACAGAATTCTTTAAACAAAGAAAGCTCTTGGAGTAGATGTTCAAAAATCAACGTACGGTACATAGCATAGAGCTGAAAAGGAAGGAAGATGGACAGTGCTGAGACTGAACAGATCACTGGACGCTCACCTGAAAACAAATTATTTCAGGAAAAATAGTCCTATAGATTAAGGTAGCGGTCTGGGACTTGGAGGACCTGTGTTCTGTTCCTGACCCTGTCATGTGTTTGTTCTCCACTGGTAAAAGCAGAAAAGCCTTCTTTCCTCTCCCCCAGTTCTTACATATACCTTCTCTTGTGCCTCAGTTTGTCAGTGTGTGGGTGCAGAACAGTACCTCTCCTGTCAAGTGAGGTCTGGGTATTTGCTAAGTGTCTGGAAGAAGATTCCTTAAAAGCATGATGAATTGGTAGGAGCTGCCTTTGAGTTAAGGTAGGAGGTGCTTTGAGCAAACTTTTTTATTTTCTTCTAGTTCTTTAACTAAACAAGCAAACAGAACCCATTGAGAGAAGGAGACACTAAGAAAAAGGTGGAAGTTCGAATGTAGGTGACAGGAGTCTACTTCAATGTGTTATAAACAGCCATAAAATGTTGCAGTGCTGAATGGTGAGAGATCACACAGATGTGCAATTCCTGTCGGAAAAGTCCAGGAGGAAATTGGCACATGTAGCCATAGAGAGGGGAAGTGGGAAAACTTGGCTTGAGAGTTTTCATCTAGCTTTTTTTGTAAGTTTATTGCAATCCTTCTTAAATGCCGTAGCCAAGAGAATGGCTCCCATTGTATTAAACTGCACAAGTCCGCCTTACCAGTTCTGGACTTGGGAAACTTTTTACTTTTTTTTAATAAAAGAAAAGGAATGGTGTGGCAGACAAAGACTAAAAACAGCGTTGAGATGGTGCTGTAGCAGGTGAGTAGCAGAGATAACACTATATCCATGAGCCACACTGCCTCCATAGAGTTTACTGCTTTTGATAGTTGCAGGAATGCATCAGATAGCTGTCCAGGCCTTCTCTGCAGGTTGGTCCCAAGATGTAGTAAGGGATACCCACCCAGATACTATGAGTTCATTCATGGTCAGTTATTGGTAGTCTTTGAATGGAAGATGGGCAGTAGTACTGTGTCACCATCAGCACCAGACTGACTGTTGGATTGCCTGCAGCAGCATGCTGCTCTGGAGCACCTCAGTGTTTGCAAATAGCTTAGACATCGGGTTGCAGAGCAGATTGTAACACAAATGCATGGGCAGTTTAACATAAAGCAGCATAGCAGAAAGAGGATAACTGTGAAAGAACAACTGTTGTCTTTTAGCATCTTCAGACCTTCCAGCCCCAGGGTGTGCAGAGCCCAAGGCAGGAGGACATGGTAGTAGGCAGTAATTCTTTTCCCTGCATTCTCCCTTGGTCTGGCTCTTTCCAGGAAGATTTTCTGTCCAGAAGAACTGATCTGTTAAACCTCAGTGCAAGAAGGACGTTATGCACTGGATTTATCTTCATTAAGTCTTTGTACTGCTGAGACAAATGTTTGGAGGCTACAGGCCTGGTTTTGATTGTTTTGGTTTTTTTTTCCCCCAGTGCTTATTCCTATAACAAGCTTCTCCATAGCAAGTAATTATCATCCAATGTTTTGGTTAGTTTTGTAATATAATGGCCATTTTCTTACCTCAGGGACTAGGAGGGAAATTTGCCTTTAGATCCATCTGTTCATAAACCAGTGGTTATCTATTGGTCATTCAGGTTCAAGATTTGTGTGAGCCAATGAGTTCATGCACAAATGCAGTATTTACCACAATGCCTATTTGCTGTTGGTACCAGTTAGCCAGTGTGGGGGTTGCTTACTGTATCTCCTGTACCTGCAGTACTTAAAGCAGGTAAGGTTGTTTTCAACACTATTTTTAATCTGGTCCAATTTTAGAAGTTTTGAAGTGGAGATTACACTGTCCATCCAGAAACACACCCAACCCTAGCTGATTATTTTTCTTTCGACACAGGCATACAGCTAAAACAGCCATTTAAAAATGTTGCAATTGAATGTTCAATTCAAAGACTAGTATGTCAAAAAGTAATTGTTGGAGCATGTTTCTGTTATATCAGGTAATGTGAGTTTAATTTTATTTAATCATTAAGCCTTCATTTTCCTAAAATGCTGGCTTTTGAATCTTTTTAACTTCTCACATTTGGAAAATGCCAATAGACAAAAGCTTGCACTTTAGAGTGGAACATGTGAGAATACCAGGTGTAATACGTAGGTGATAAATCTGTTGGGTTCTTTAACAGCTTTATTGATTTTTGTCTGGTGATATTTCTGTCAGGAAGAGACACCTAATCCAACTTAAAGTGGTGTTAGATATAGCCCTAGCAAAAATAATCGGAAACTCCTTATCTGCAATAAGTATATTTATGCACTTAGCTATGCGGTTTGGTTACTGTTTTCGTCATTATGTTGAAGTGCTGAAATACCACTCTGTTCCCCAGATGCTGAGTGAATGTTATTGGTATATACATGGCACCCAGGGTGATTAATGAGAGCCATGTTCATTAACCCCCACAAACCCCGAATTCCCAGCTGAGTGGAACATCCCAGAGTTGACATCAGAGAGCCAAATCCCTTTCATAACATTATTTTATAGACATTCCCATTGATTTCCTCACATTTGGTGGTGATGAGAGAGAGCTGAGATGTAGCCATTATGAGAGAGCCCAGATCTCCCGAAGGTAGGCAAACTCCCCAAATTGTGTTGTAAATTTTCAAGAGAGTCATCCTCGGGCTTTCTCTTTCTAACTTGTTGGAGTTAGCAGGTAACAGCAGGGTTTTCTTCTATGTGTAGTTCTCCTGTAGCACTGTTGGTTTTATTTCTCTGTCACTTGTTGTTTGAGCCTGATGGATGGAGACCAAATGGCACCAATAGACAAGAGCTTGTCACAGTTCATCTTTTCAATGTGAACCCAGTTGGTGATGGCAGGTATGTAGAGAACAACAAAGCTGAGTGCCTGTGGGGAGTGTGGTAGTACAGCTCAGGATTTTCTCAGACTTGACGTTGGGTAAAAGCAGGCAGAGTTGATTTCTGGAAGCCAATACAATGGTAATACCAAGTTCATAAATTCCAGTTTACCTACCATGCTCTTTTTTCACTCATTAGCTGGGAGGAACTGATTGACTCTAACAATTAGACAAGCTTTAATTCAGACCGTGTTGCACCTGACAGAATGCTTTCTTCCATCTGGGTATTCTTTAACAGAAAATATAGGCTTATCTTTTTCTTTTAAATTCCATTGATATTATTTACTACTTGAAATAGTGTTAGTCTCCTGGGCCTCCTTATTTTCATGCTAGAGCTAGTTGGCAAGGATGGATACCTGTCATGACTTAATACACACATCAAAATAAAATGAAATGGGAACTTTGCCATTTGTCAGTAACAGAAACTATTGAACACAGAGTCATTCTTATTTACAGGAAAAAAAAAAGAAAATCAGGAAAAAGAAAGCTCTCATCTGCTAGACTACATAAAAGAAAGTAGTATTAAAAATGTTGAAGCTTCATCCTTCTTGCTGTCACTTCTGAAGTGGTCCAGAACGAAAGCTGGCGCTGTCTCAGCAGCGCAGTTGGATGCCCGCAGAGGGACCGTGGCCAGCGCGGCGTGTGCCTGACTGACGCATGCCCGTGCCGCCTTAGTGTGCTCAGTGGAGCTGCTCCCAGTCTGTGCTTTGGCCAGGATGCTGCCTGCCAAATCCTGATGTCTTAGAAATACCGACTCCTCCAGACTGAGCCTCCGGTGGATGTGAGCAAGAATAAATAGAGAAATTAAGGGAGCAGCAATAGAGCCATTTTGAAGGGAACTTGAATACAGACATTACATAGCCTGTCTAAGAATTAATAAATAATTGGTGAAGGAATATTTTGGGCAGTTATGTATAAACTATCACTAAGAGGCTATATAGGTGTTCTATTTCAATGGTGATTGTAAGGAGAAGAAACAAAAATGCTATTAGGACTGTCAAATTACTGTGTAACCTGCAGAAGCTGAAATATTTTAAGCAAGTACAATTAATATGTCCAGATACTAAAGAATATGGCAAATGTACTACAAAAAAGAAAATCTAGAATCTCAGGAGGGAAAATTGGAAAAGAAGGGAGGGAAAGGTAGTGTTTATACTACAGAATAAGCCATTTAGAGGGGGGGAAACCCCAGACTCGTTCTTCAGAGGGGCCTCTTACACACAGAAACAGTATAAATGTGCAAAAATGCACATTAATATAACTGATATGCATAGACAGTGAGCAAATACCCACCTCAAAAAATATTAGTCTGCCATTTTAATGTCCTCTTTTACAGTGAGCTAAATGTTGATGAAAACTGGAACATAAATCTCGGGGAAACATGTGAGAGCAGGAAAAAATGCAATGCATTTAACTAATTTATTTGAAACTTGCTAATGATAGTGGATGGTTGTCCTTGAGATGCTGTTGCTAAAGCAGAGAAAGTGCCACAGTTATTTTGTACAAGTGACTTGCAGCTTTGGATTCACAACCCTTATCCTTCTCTCTGATGTGTGCAGGATACAGTGAGTTACTCATCGCTTCAACCTTTGATAGAAGGGCTGAGGACATTTCTGAGAGAGACACTTTCAGTAAAAACTTACTGTGCTTTATATGAAAACCCTGGGTGAATTTCCAGACATCCCATTAAATGTTTATAAAAAGTGATCTCTCACTATGGTACTTGTGTGGTCCCTGACACTGTAGAAGTGGCTCCTGTTGTGTTTAATCTCTCCAAGCCTGTGAAGAAGGAAAGCTTTATCAGCAGGTTTTTTATTGATGAAGGGTCTGCCATGTCCCTTGAGCTTCCCTAAAATGCTCAATCCACAAATGAACCTGATTATTGCAATGCCAGACAGTGCCAATGCCCAATGTCAGGCACAGCTCCAGACTCTGACACTGGTTTCTCTCAGCAGGATGGAGGGAAGTCCTCTGGGTTGATGCAGAGCATGTGGGGAAGTACTCGGCATCTTGGTGTGGAACTGCTCAGCTGTGTGCCCAAGATCTGACCCGGGGTAGAATACTGATATACTACTGATAGCATAGAAAGGTCGAGTGTTTCTGAGAGGAAGGGAAGCTTGATTTTGCCCAATATCTGGGTAAATATCCAGTTTCAAGCTTACTACAATGTGAAGCGAGGTTGTTGATGCGTGCTAGCTGTTTGCTGAACTGAGGATGTTTCTGCTGAAAAACGGAGCCCTCTTCTGTTAGCTGGCACTAATACATGAGATTACACCTTTTTTGTGCATCAGCAATTAGATGGAAACATATTCACAAACGCTGAGAAGTCATCCATCATCAGGCAATGATGCATGTATACCCTAATGCATGGCAGTACTTCTATTATTTATCCATTAGCTTCTTCAAGAATCTAACCCTTTCCCTCAGTATTCAATGCCAATATTTTTGGTGTTACTGTTTGTTTTGTGTGAAACTCAAACTGTGCCTATCCCTTTTATGAATTTGAATTGTTAATGTGAACATTTGAGCTCATTATAACTCTGAAATGCTTCCTTTGTTACCAGTAACTGACAAACCTGCGCACACTGCTCAAAAAAACAGTGCTATTTCTAGGATTGTATTTTGTTCACTGCTGTGCACAACAATATGCTCTTGCCTTTGCTAATGAAGTTTTTCTTTAATGAACACAATTAGAGCTAGGCAAACAATGCAAAAATATTTTCCATGAATATTCATCCAGAGTCTTAAATGAATTCCCTTCAGTTATATTTGCACCCAGTCATTGTCCTCTTTTAGTGAAATTGTCCAAGATTCAATCTTTCATGCTTGAATAATGAGGGAGGAAAATAAGTTTCAGCTGAGCAGTTATCCTTCTAATGTCGAACTTGTTATTTCCTATAGGTATTTGTATTTCTGCAAGAATATCTGGGTGAGAGAGTAACAGCCATTTCAAGAACTTTAGGTACTGTCACTGCTGTACAGAACCCTGATCAATGCACATGTGCACACAGTACACTGAGTAGTACTTCAGATTTCAGTATTTAAATAGCAAAATCAAATAATACTTTAAACTTCTGGGAAATGCTGCTGAATAATCCCAGGCAGCGAAGAAAGCTGAGGGGTTAATGATCTGGTTTTAGATGTTCTCCTGAAGAGAAAAGCACCAGCAATTAAATTAATTACAAACTCTTTGCTAAATTCTAATTACATTTAGCAGTGTGGAAGAGCACAGAGCCTCTGCTGAGAATTGCACGTGGGTTGTGGAACCTTTCATGTGTCCACCACCGGTGCAGACATCCCCTCTGGGAGCATCAGAAGCCTCCGATCATGTCAAGGCTGTTGGTGGTCCATGGGAAGCCTCCATGAGTGAGGGTCTGTCTGCATTGGGGGAGAGGCAACTGCTGTAGCTGATGTTAGTGCTCAGATTCTAAAAAGATCTCCAAATGAGGCAGATGTCACCCAGAAATTATAGGAGTGATTCTTTTTCCTTTTCATATTCCCCTCCTCAAAGCACAAATCACAGCTTCAGTGTTAAATTTCCATGAAGTTTTGGTGGAGAAATGAGCTTTCTTTAAAATTTTTCCTCACTAATTTCCCTGAAACTTTGTTATTCCTAAAGGTGCTTAGAGACCTCCTGATCAGGAGGAGTCTAAGCTCACTTCATGCCTGCACTGCAAAAGTTCAGTGGTTAAATCAGGAAAAGAATAGATACAGTAATCAAGATTAGGAAAAGAAGTTTCCTGGCCAGCTTCTCTAGGCTGTTTTGTAATGACAACTTAAAAAACCAAGACTATCAAACACTTCCAAGGCAAGCAGTCACTGGTTGATGCCCAAACCAATTCCATTTTTGGAGTTTGAGGGTTAGGGAGGAATGCTGAAAGATAAATGTGAAGACCTTGCCATAAATACAGAGAGCTGTTATCTTGAGGGCTTTAGGAATTAAGGCTTAAATCCAACCATCTGATGTATAATCCAGGTGTATAAAAGCAGATTATTATGCATTTCATATAGAAATCTCCAACAAGGTCATTTGAAGATATAAACCATCTAGTTTTTTAATTCCTAGTTTCTTCCAGTCCTCAAGTCGAGAGACATTTAATAGGCATGACACAAGAAAAAGATCTTTTATTTTGCACAGTGTGGTAACTGAACAGAAATAGAAGAGCCTCAATGGAGCAAAGCTTGAGATAGTTTTAGGTTTCAAGGTAAACAGCTGCAGAAATCCTCTTATTGCAGAGAAATTACTAAAATGAAAAAGCCTCAAAGTTCAAAGGACACTGTTTAATATCCTGGTATTTGGTTGTGGTTAAACTAGCCACTTTCTGTTGTTGTTGTTGTTCATTATCCAACTATGTGGAAGCATGTATCTAAATCAAAAAGACTGTTGTAATCACTTATAAATGTTACTTAGACTGCAACCTTGACACAGGAGGGCTTAATGTTAAAAGCTGTTGCATTCTGCTCTCTCCTCCGGGAGCTGATTGCAGGGCAACACCTGAAGTCTGCTCAAGATATAATGGTTATGAGGGCATATGTTGTATATGGTGTTGGGGAGGGAGGGGGACACAGGCAAGCGTGGCTTAATTTCCTGTTTGCTCATATAAGTCAAATATTTTTTTGCTAGGAGCACCAGGAGAGGAGGTGGCGTAGCTGCAGCTGGAGGGGGCACGTTGGCAGCAGCAAGAGGGGTAATGTGGAAGAGGGAGATGTGCTGTCTGCATCTGTGGGCTTGAATATAATGGAGCACTTAAGCATGTGTTTGCCTTCATTCCTATTCAAGAGAAGCTTTTAGGAATGCAAATGCTGCCACCTTGAAAGGCAGTGGCTGAGCAGTTAAAGCTGCTCCCTAAGAAAGGGCAGCTGGCAGCGCTGCGAGGTGCTGGCTCCTGTCCCTCCTGTGAGACCCCTTGTCTCCGACTCCTCATTAAAGTGCTCGAAAACACTGTGAAACTCCAATCTCCCCTGTTCCCTCCTTGTCTGGTTGCTAAAATCCTTGCAGTTTTGCCTGATTAATGTTACTAAGCTGGATCTGGTATCTGCAGACGTAACGATAGTCATCGCCTTCAGTAGTGTTTGTAGAGATTTTTTTTTTTATTAGAAAGATGGTGTATACTTTAGTGCAAAAAATAAGGCATGGGGTCCCCCTTTAACAAAAGCTTGCAATTTTGTGTGTCAAACAGTCCCAGTGGTTGATAAGGATGTTTGTCTTTGAGTGATTTCCAGCTTTCTCTGTGTTAACTGTGACCGTGTTCCCCACTGGCTCCTTGTATTGCCATGTCAATAAAATCCACTTTCCAAGGGCCTCATCCAAGTGCACTTCCAAGGTCCAGATTGAATACTTGGAATTAGAGTCAATTGATGTAAAACTAAATTAAATGAAAATGGAAGTGATTGACAAAATGCATTTGAGCAGAAAGAGTTTTTCTTGAGCTTTTCTTTTAAATAAAATCTTCTGCAAACTCATTGCTAAATCAGCTGCTGCTCTGAATTGTGTTCCAGAAAACATGACTTCTTAGAGAGTCCTTGTTGGCATAATGGAAAATCTTTAAAGAAAAAACACATGTAGGCTGTTTTTCATAAGGGAGATACTTACTTGGTGAACTCCAGGGCGTTGTATTGTGTTAATTATAAAAACAAAAGGAGAGGATCGTGGGTACCCTACTAACACTGCTTCAACAGAGTACTTTACTTAATTTGAAGCATGACCACCACTCTCGAGAAGCTACAATTGCTTGTTCGTGTGCTTTGCTGTAACAAGGTCTGAGGCTGATGATGATGGGCACTATTGAGAAGCTCCTCTTAGCCCTTTTATCAGAGAGGTTTTAGACTATCGCTTCTATGAATTAGCGTTTCTGCGTTCTTTTGTCATTGATGCATCGTGCTGACTGGTTTGTTTTGAAAGGAAAAATAATCAACCAGCCTGACACAGTGATGGCTGCAAACATTTGTTCCACAAATTATGAACAACCAGTTTCCTGTCTTTGACGTATTGCATCAAAATATACAAGACATTAGTGACTAATTACTGTTTCTTTTTAACCATTCAGCAAAAGATGTGAGCTGTGAGTACTGTGCCAATTTAGAATATAATAATATGGTAATTTGTATACCTACAAATTATTTGTGTATTCTTCTCTGTAATCAATAAACATCCTTTGTTATAGGTGTCTGTAAAGCGCTGGGCATGTTGTTAGAGAAATGCGAATGATAAATAACAGTACAGAAGGATAATAATGCACTACTGTGCACTCAGGCCGACAGCTAAATGTCACATTAGAAAGGCCACCTAAATCCCTGGGTTGAGATTATTTCTCCCTGTCTATGTGGGAAGGCCTGGAAAGGCAGAAGCTGTATTCCTTTCACTGCTCCAGCAGGTAGGTTATGCACCAACCTGACTGAAGCACACAGTTCTCACATGTTTCTTGGCATCTCGTGGGGTTTGTGCAGCAGACGTTATTAATGCAGATTTAGAATTTTGGGGTTTGAGTTGAGTGAATCAATTTGCACGTTCATGCAAATCAAATCAACTTTACAAGATTTGGAAAGAGCTGAGCCATGGAAGTTTTTTGGAGCTTCTCTCAGTTGAGCAAGGAGCCACGGTAATTCTCACAGAATCACAGAATCGCTCGGTTGGAAAAGACCTCTGAGATCATCACGTCCAACTGCTCCTGTCTACCCCCTAAACCATATCCCTAAGTACCTCGTCTACCCGCTCTTTAAATACAGCCAGGGAAGGTGACTCCACCACCTCCCTGGGCAGCCTGTTCCAGCTTCTGACGACCCCCTCAGTAAAGAACTTACTCCTTATCTCTAACCTGAATCTCCCTTGGCACAGCTTGGTGCCATTTCCCCTTGTTCTATCCTCCATCACCTGGGAGAAGAGACCAGCACCCACCTCTCTACAACCTCCCTTTAGGTAGTTGTAGGTGGTGATGAGGTCTCCCCTCAGCCTTCTCTTCTCCAGGCTAAACAACCCCAGATCCCTCAGCCGCTCCTCGTCACAGGGGAGACTTCTCCTGTCCCTCAGTGCCCGCTTCTGTCTTCTCCCCCACTGAGATTTGTTTTGGGAAGCCAAGGCTTCTGAAATACGTAGTCTGGGAAAAGATACGGTGTTCAAATTAACTTACACACAGTTCAGTATCTTCTGTATGTCTCCTAACAGTGCTTTGAATTTGCCAACTTTTGTATTCAGTATAATGCAAATTTGGATGCTGCTTAATTGGGTTGTGTTCTCGTTTGAATGAGTTTCGCAACCTTTTTTTTTCCCTCTCACCACATATCTGCCCTGCCTCTGTTAATGGCTAAGAAAGCAACTAAGTAAGCAGACCTGTAAGATGACGTCCAGTTTGCAGCAATAGGTGATTTTTTTTTTTCTCCCTATGGTTTCCATGGGAGTCTTTTCCAGAGCTGGGCGAATTCTGATCTCTTTATTTTTTAATTGAATTTTGAAACCAATTATCTTTCTTTGTCTCTCTGCACTCTGTTATATATTTTGCCTGTCTAATATTTCAGGAAATTAACTAATTGGTCAACCACAGTTGTTCTTGTCCTTTGTCGTGTATCCGACCCCCTAATCATTTCTTACAGCAGTTCAGGATTTGTTCCAAGTGTCACCTCTCTCAAGCACCCAACCTTTCATTTTTTTCTTTTTATTCTTTTTTTTCTTTTACCCAAACTATCTTCTTTTTACACTGAGGCTATAGGTCATATCATAATTTAAAAAATAACTGTCTGAAACAGTAAGCTTTAAGTAAGTGTTTAAAATAAAAATGGGAAAGTTTGAGGTTTTATTTTTTAATTCTTACTCAAGCACCTGCACTGGTTTCTGCACTGCTGCTGGACCAGAATTAACAGTATACCCTCATATACCTAAATATTTAAACACTTTTAAATATGTTCATATGATTTTTCACAAAGTAACAGAATTAAGTTTTTCCAAGTGTGATCTTTTAGGACTTGGAAGCACGTAGTCGGGGATGCCAGGTAACTTGTTAGTCCAGTCAAAGCAGAGAGCGCCTTTTAGTGTCTGGCTGAAGACCAGAACCAATGCCAGGAATTAATTGGTGAACAATTCCAGTAAGAAGCCACCCTGGGAAGTCAGTGACCTGCTCCTGGATGATCTGCAAATCAAAACTGCAGCTGCAGATGCTTCTCCTTTTTCCCCATCTGCCTGCTAACGGGTTCATGCAGTCATTAGCATGGACGTCTCAGAATTCTATTAGTGCACTTTTTTCCCATTACGTACTCTTCTTTATTCATCATTGTAGGTCTGCAAATATGTGTCGGGGTTGGCAGAGATGCAATGAAGGCACCTTAATTAGTCATTAGTGTTCACACATTTTATTTTTTGTAGTTTTGCTTCAAGTGTCAAAAACCATGGGAGAGGTCCTTCAGGTTGAAGTAGTTCAGAGCATTCACTAAGGGTCATACTGTGCTATTTTGCCCCAAGAATGAAACTTCTTTCAGCCTCTCTAATTAACACACATAGATTTACTGGAAAGATAGTTTCGTAAAATTCAGATTAAGTCACTGGAAGGTGCCGCAGACAAGTCAAGCAGTCTGCCAGCAAAAAGCTTTTTTTATTCCAGCTAATTATTTTTTAATGATACTATTAGTAATTGGAACTCACTGTACACAGCATACTACATAAAGATCTTGGCAAGTTTTACATAATAGTAATGTGAAGCCTCATTTAATATTGGGGTGAGTGGGTTTCTTTTATAGCCATTTCGTACACAAGTCATTGCCAGCCTAATGCACTAGTCCCAAATCAAACTCCATTGGAGCCACAAGCTTGAGCTCAAAGGTTGTCTGGCTCCATGCCTGTTTGCTGTTGTACTTTGTTGGGTTTTTTCCCCTCAGCGTGGTGTTCAACATGGTTTCCCAAGGACCTTGGCGCACCAGTTTATTCCTGCACCCTTCATCTATGCAAGGAGTTGCCACTTGAGACTTCCCAGCTCTGTCATCAACTACCTCAACCCAGAGTAAGCAGCCACAGACAGGGAAGGAAATCTTTGCATGTAGTCTGCCAATGATTAATATATACTGCTTCACCCAGAAACAAACAAGAAGCAAATAAATCGTGATTTTGCAAACTGTTAAGCTGCTGAAGGAATAAAATGAAACATAAGCAGAGTAATATGTTCTTAAACTGCATGCCTGTGCTGAGTGCCAAGTGGCCTGGACCAGCAAGGGGTGGGAGTGGCTGCCCTGCCAGATGCCTGTAGTTGTTGCTCACAGATATCTCTGTCCCAGCAATAAACCAGCTCCCAGTGCGCCAGAGCAGCCTTTATCCTCCCCAGCCTGGAAAACCTGTCCCATATAAGCATGCTCACTTGTAAGGGGTTTGGGCTGCAGGTTTGTCTGTCTTTTCCCTGTGTTTCAAAATAGTCTTGTGTATTTAAAAAAAACCAAAAAGCACAAGCATTAAAAGGTCTGTGTCACCCTATGTTAATTAAATTTGTGATCAGAGCTGATTATGAAAGCTGACTTTTGTGGGATTTGAGAGAAAATAGGACTTAGTTGGGAGTAAGGATGGGAGAGATGTCTACTTGAAAAACCTCTCTGGCTTTTCTACAGGAAAAGCTTCTTTCCAGTGCACCAGAAAAATCTTTAGAGGTAAGAAACTCAACCTGAGTACAGGAAAAAGACTTGTCCAAAGACTTGTTTACGTATCTGGGACTAAGCCTGTGGTTGAGAAGATCCTGTTTACTACATCAGGAGTGATGTGGAAATAAGGACCTGCCATCTGCCTCTTTCTCTGTGCTTCCTGCAGGGGGTGGAAACCAGCCCACAGCTCTGCTCAGTTCCTTTCTTCAGAGATGCTCTGGCATCCTGTTCCTCATCTTCTCTTTATTCAAATCTAAGCAAAGACAGAAGTTGCAGTGCATGAAGTTACTAAACTATTGTTCCTTCCATGGAAGATAAGCTGTTCTTTTGTTCCTGTCCAATTCTTTACATTTATTCTGTGGTCAGGCTGTTCACAAAGCAAGTAGTTCTCCAGCAATATTTTGTTTAGACAGGCAAAAACGTTACTATTTCCAAGATATTTTCAGTGTTTTAATCTCTCAGTGCAAGAACAAAATTCTCACTGCCTTCTGTGGAGGTGCTTCAACTTCTTAGGGCTTTGTTTTGAACTTAAGTCATGGACAGATGTATACACAGAGGGGAAACATGTAGGCTTTGGGATTTGGGTTTGTGCTCACTGGAAAATGAGATTCAGTAGTTATTAATTCAAAAAATTAAATCAATCCATTGTAAAGCTTTAGCTGCAACAGGTGGTTTTCCTTGGTTGTTAAATTGTTTTGTACATCTCAGCACTTGAAAGAAACTATAGGGAGAGGATTTCTGCCTAACTACTTATTAGCTTTGATATGGGGGGGGAACAAACAAACAACAAAAAAAACCTGCGAAAGACCAAAACAAACCCAAAACACAGTAAAGAAGCAAATCAGCTAGTCCAAAACCAGCCCTTGGGCCTGGCCCAGAAGTGTACTGAAAGGCAAACACAACGTCTGCACACGCTCCTCAGAAGAGGGATAAATTCTGCCTTTTCAGAACAGTAACTGAAACAAGTAAGATTTTTAAAACTGGCAAGAATGATTTGTTTCCTCTTTTCCCCTTCAAGCTGGAAACAAGGGATTAGAGTTCGTTACTTCTTAGCCAGAAAAATAAACCACGGTGGATCAGCCAGTGTGAATTATCAGGTTCTTCTGTATGTGGATGACTGTCGAAGGGACTGGCTGCACTGTGAGCAGTGTGTGATACAGCACAGTCTCTCAGAAATGGTTTGCTTTAGGATTCTTGCTGCTTTGGTGTGAATTGTCAAGTGAGTATATGGCAAGGCATAGGACCCATCATTGATTCTTTTTTTTTTGGTGAGTACTAAGTCACTGAAGTATATAATTTGTTCTGTAGCATTATTGTCCACAATGATTGATTTTTAAATAGTCTTCTCCTAGTCGTGTGTCCAGACTGAAAGTACCAGTCTGTTACTTATTGGATACCAGACCAGAGTTGCTCCTGTCTTCTGGTCTGTGTTGTCTGTTGGACACTAATGCTAAGTGCCAGGTCAGGTAATAGGATAAGATCAGAGTCATACACAGCTCTGAAGTGACATTAGATCACTTCATGGTGCTGCTAACCAACCTACACTGCTGGAGATTCTGCCTTTCAGACAGACATGGGCATTTTCTCTGTTGTCTGATTCGATTTCTTCCTAACATAACTGGACTTTTTGTATTTGTCCTTACTGTTTGCTTGGTGTCAATTGAGGGAAATACCTGTTAAAGGATAAAACACTTCATAACTTTCTGTGGTTTTTACCCATTTCTTCAGCTCTCTGCTGCCCATTCCTTGAGGGCAGAGTTGACAGATGCTGTGCATTTTGTAGTTGTTATAGCTGGATCTTGCACTGAATTTGAGTAGGCAGTTTTTGGGAAGTCAGTGGTGATTTAGCCGTCTTAATAGTTGTGTGCCATTTTGTGTCTCAGTCTGGCCATGATGGTATTATCTGATATCTGCATGGGCTGCTTGCTGTGCAAAAGGTTCATGGTATATCAGGATCCTATTTAATACTCGTGTTTGACCTGTGTCCCCCCCATCTCCCATGGCTGTAATGTAGATTCATAATTCTTGGCAGCATTTCTTAAAAACACGAGTGAGCCTTATTCCCTTTTGTCTTGTGATGTTCCTGATTACTGGTGAACTCCCCTAGACTAAGGAGCCATTAAAGTCATGCTGCATTTTTAGAAAGGCACCCATCCATCATATTAAAGAGCTTTTAGTAGCGTTTTACAGGCCCATGCACAATACGCCTTAGGACACTATTTGCTTTATGTGATCATTGTGCAAAATATGTCTTTACAAGTAGCGTAACTTGCATTTGCAGTACATCTCTGCCTGGTACTACCAAGGAAGACCTGAAGGATAACACCTTGACCTCGGTTTTTGTGCTTGGGGAGTAGAAACCCAAAAATAAGAATGTATTTTAGAAGTGAAGATCAATGGGTTGTGTCAGCAGAAACACAGAGGTTGTATTCCTGCATTTTACAAAGACTGAATGTGTAGAACATTTTTTAAATTCATTGCAGGTTTCAGTTGCCATAACATTACTGAAAGTTGACATTTAAACAGGAAAGAAAATGGACAAAAATTAAGTCCTATGGAGCATGTGTCAAAGCATTGTATCTTGGACATGCAGACCAAACTAAGGATTTGTATTCTCCTTGGATATAGAGCTGTACTATACTTGCCTTTAGAAAGGCATAAGCACAGCTACTTAGTAAGCTTTACAAAAAATGGTTCAAAATGAGTGTTGTGATATCAGGAAGCTTCAACCCACATCTTCTGTAGAAAAAGGTCACACCGAATACTGTTAAATATAGATCCAGAACTGTGTGAGCAGAAGCTTTCTGTGCCAAACTGGGACATCAGCACGTAGGCTGGAAGCCAGGGAAGTGAAGCGACGTGAGTTAACTTACATTTGGTATAGCCAGATTTTCGCTTAGAGTTGCGAGGCAGCTTGCCCAGCATTAGCTGAGTTTTAATTGCTCCATGTTTTTAAAGCAAGTAAATCTTGACAGGAGCATCTGTGATAGAAACGGACTGAAAATGTCAACTCTCTTGAAATTAAACAGCCTGTCTTTTCAAGCCTTTTTGTTGTTGAAGATGCAATTTTGCTGTTACTCCAGTTCTCGTTAGTTCATACGGAATTTCACTTGGAAGTGAAGGGCAGATTTGACCTCATGGCTATCATTATTATTCTTTGCTCTGCAATTACCAACACAGATCAGTCTGGAAAAAAACTATGTATCTACTTTAATTTTCATTAACAGCTGAATCATACCATGTTTCTAAAGAGGACAAGGCCTAGTAAGCACACTTCTTGTCTCTCTCTTCTATTTTATTTTTAATGTCACTTGAATGCTATAGGCACCTCACTAGGTAATCAGGATAGTCTTAATTAGAAAATCTACTTAATTGGGACGTCTTCCAGGGAACTGAATTAAGCCTAGTGGTATTTAATTATATTGCTTAGAGAAGGTTCAGTTTCTCTTACCTACACTTCCATCAACTGTGTTTTGGGAACTCTTCCCCTGTTGAAAATGCCACTTAGCTGAGACAAACCCTGCTCATCAGAGTGAGTGAACACTGCTCACAGGTTCTCTGTCACCTGTATTTTTGCCAGAGCAGCTTCTTCAGTTACGTGCAAAGCGGTATCCGAAGCTGGACCTGGGCAGGGCAAAATTTGCTACTGTTCAGAGAGTCTGGAGCAGGGTGATGCATCGCATCACTACTCAGTGGCTGAGACTGAACATTGCACAGACTTCTGTAACGCTGGGGTTTAGCTGTGGACACTAAGACCCCAGCAGAACTATAAAAACTTCACTGCATAAGCTAACTTTTTGGGTTTTAATGCAGTTCCTCGCCAACTAAAGCCGTGTGGAGCATATCATGGTACTGCTTGATCTGAGCTTTAAATTGGATCAGAAGGTATATACCTCTTTGATACATAAACTTATATTCAAATCCGTGCCTCGGTATTTTTCAAGGTTGTTGATTATGTCACAGTTTGATAGCACACTGTTCGAATGGAAAGCAGGGGGGAGGGAAGGGCTTAGATGTATCACTTCTGACACTAAAGCCACACATATGACAGTGAAAAATGAGAATTCAAGCATCAGTGCCACTGCTAGAATTAATTTGTGGTTCACAGTGTGAACTGTTGATGTGTGATGACCGTGTACTTATGTTAAAAATGTCATTGCAATAGAACAGTGCTTTAGTTAACAGGGTCCATTTTCAAATGAAAGCATCAAACTTGCAAATCAGGCAGTCTGTTGTTAATTACTGTATTTTAATGTCTCTTCTAATAAAAGATATTGTCTCTTATTGCATAACTCAAAACTTAAAAAATGCTGAATTAGAATGTCTGGAATATCTGCCAGCATTGTTATTTGTTTTTAAAGATGGGGAGCTAAAATAAAACAATCTGAGCTTCCCTCAAATTATCACACACAAGAATTTTACTGATGGAAATGTTGCGTGTTAAACAAGATGTACGAACTTCAAACAAACTTTCTCTGAGTAAGTCTTATGGCACCCTTGCTTTCTTAAATTCCTAGCCTGTCTCCAGAATAAAACTTTATTAGTGTCTCCAGTAGCTATGAGAAAGCTATGTTATACCAAACCCAGACACTGCAACCTACAGCAGATGCATATGGATTAGGAAACAGAAAGCATTCAAGATTGGTTATATACACAGTGGCTCTCAGAAGTAACTCAGAAAAAATAAGCATTATAGGAAATATTCAATGAAATACAAGAGTTACTTTTCTGTTTTAACAGTCGCTTTTGGCACAGGGCTGGTATAATTAGTGACGTACCTGGCATTGTAAAGACTGGCGTGAATAATGTAATGAATGTAATGCCTTTATTTCAGCCTTCCAGTTGCAATACTTGGCTTTTAATCTTAATGACAGCATAAGATCAGGTTTTGTTAGTGCTTCATATACCAAACTGATAATACTTCTCATTTTGAACAACAGATGTCCAACTACACCAAGTGCTAAAACCTAAGTTCTGACCTGAAGGTCCTGTGATAGCCTCAACTCTGCATCTGAGGAGATGGGCAGGGGTGACACAGACTTCATAGCTGTCGGCTCCTGAGCCACCCACAGGAGCTTCCACACTGACAAGGGATGCTGCTGCTTCGACATACGACCCAAAACGTGCTCTAGCTGTGTTCATCTGAGTGTTACCCACACACTAAACCCTCCTTTCCACGTTGCCCTTACACATGTGCTCCTCTGTAAATCTGTTCCTGACCATCCATGTGATTTTCAGAGGTGAATGACAGTAGCTGCCTGAACCAGTATAAACTCAGTTTAAACTGGCGTACAACTAGCCAGAGAGCAGGCTGCACTGAAATTAATTGGATTTCTAGCTGACTTAAAACTTACACAGCTCCTGAGCATAAACCAAGCTGAAAGTCAAACTTGGGTCTGTGCTGTGCCATTTACAAGCAGATACCTGTGAGCACAGCCTGCCTGTTGCAAGACATTTCTGCTGATTTTTTATGGAAATTGGGCCATTGATAGTAAAGGCTGTCCTGTCATTATGAGGTTTGAAAAAGAGCTTGAAGTACATTCAGCAACAGGCAAATGCTTAACCAAGGCAGTCAGCCAGATTGGTCCATCCATCTTTAACCAGAAAACCATATTTCCTATAATATTTGAGTGAAACCATTAACCAAGCTCAGTGTTTTGTGCTTTAAATTACCTTCAAAAGCAATCTACCTTTTAATCCTTTCATTCTGATTTTCAAAGCCAGCATTAATGCCGATTTCAGAGATGAGCAATTGCAGCAATTTCTTTGGTCCTGGTCATATCGGGAGTCTTTTGAGGCAAAATCCTGTAGCAATGCAGGAGGGAAGGGGCTGGGGGTGAACAGCTGGGCTCAAACCTTAGCCCAGGCTGCCTTTCAGCTGGGGCAGCTTCTCCTACTGCAGGAAAGATTTCTGGCAATCAAAGAGCACAGACGCCGAATGGATTTGAATAATTGCATCCTTGCTTATGCACAAGTGGCACATAATAGATATTTACAAATCAGGCTGCTTTTCAGACATCAACACAATTTTATGTTCGGAAAATGGAGTTCTGCTAATTTCATTTTGTACTCCAAAATGAGAATGAGTAAAATGAAATGAGGTTCAGTACTGATTCTGTACAAATCTTTCCATTGTAGATTGCTGTAAACAAAAGAATTATATGCAACCCCATTTGTTAGGCCTTCATGGGTAAGATCTGAAACAGTTTTTATTCATTGGGACTTATAATGCTGGGTAAAACAGATGTCTGGTGCTTTAACTCAGAGCTCTGAATGGGTCTTGATCGTGGAGGCTTTTTCCACCACTGGCTCGGACTGTGTTAGTTTGGGAGCAAAAACCACAAAATTGTTAGCTTTAGACCTGGTTCTGCTAGATATTTATTCTGCTTGTTCCACTGGAAATGTTTCTGAAAATAAAAATATTTTTTTGCAATATTCTGTACTGGGTTGGGGAAGGGGGAGAAGTGAGATTCAAATTATTAATTTTTCTTCTAAGAGTTGTTTCAGGTTCACTCGGTGTATTGAAATAGGACATTAAACTTAATAACTATTTATGAGGAAATCTTAGGAGTGGTCAAAAGAGAGGAAGAAGTTTCATTTCCTGGGATATTTCACATTGTTTTGAAAGAAAAGAATTCCATCTGAAAAATTCCATTTCTTTCTTGGTTTTCTTATCTATATATTGTGTTGGGAATGATGCATCTTACCTTCAGAAAGAATTAGATATCCCGACTGTGAGTAGCACAGTATACATGGTATTACTGACTTCTTTTTTTCTTTTTTATCCACAAGGATATTAGAAAAGACCATCTCTTAAATTAAGCCTTCAAGGCTACCTTTTTTGTTATTATTTTTAACCTATTTTTAAAAAACCTAAAAGAACCCGTACCCTGCAGCAAGTACGTAAAAGCACTAGACAGTAGTTGAACTAATAAATGGTCAGGACTGTTTCTTTTTTCTTTACATCTGGAGCTGATGATGTGGAGGACCGAGCTGGCACTCCCAGGTGCGTCAGCTGAAGGCAAATGCACTTTTTGGAGTGTGGAGGAGAGCAGGACGTGAACAGAAAATACAACTTGAAAACGCAGCACACGCATCACTGAGTAAGGCCAGAGTGGGCTCTGAGGCCTCTGCTCCACGTCCAGCTTATCCACCCAGGCTGGGCTGCCCTCCTCATCCACGCGTCCCTTCCCTCCCTCTTGGGGTACTGACGTATTCACAGCCTTACCTTGGCCATTGGGCTTTTTTTGATAGAAATTACCAAATGACGAAGGAGGGGGGTGGGACCAAAACAAGCATCACAAGACAAAACAACAAAAGTCGGCATATTAATCTTAACTATTTTCTTGAATCTCCACTGCAGCTGCTCTGGTGACTCCGGCAACTTGTCACTCCTGTTTGCTTTCTCCGTATGTTCAAGCAACCGGGTTTTATTTGCATGACTGCTCATCAGAAGCACTTTTGCAGCTGTGTTGCAGACATGCTATTGTAGAATACAGGACAGAGACATTTTCTGAGATGGGAACGACGTCTCTCTTCTCTGTTCATGGTCAGGTTCTTTCTTCTTGGCTTCATCCCATCTCTTCAAATTTTAGTGACCCCATATCACACTGTTTTTGCTCAGGAAATAACTTCTGTTGAAGGCACAAGAGAGTCTTGCTGCTGTGGATTGCCCTTTCCCCTGTTCTAGCATCTGAATAACTCCCCTAGAATAGAAGCTGCTCATAAGCTGTGGCAGCAGAAAGGGGTCCCGAGGTTTAATCCAGTGACTCAGCGCATTGTTATTTAAAAGGCTTTTCTGTAGAGGGAAAAATGTCTCAAAAGTTTAATACTTTGTAGAGATAAACTGTTCCTTTTAAAGTCATTGTTGTCTTGTTCTGATACATCATCTCTGAAGAAATAATTCAAAACACTTTTATGTCTGTCTCTGTGCTGCCTGCAAGTGAAATATCTAAAGCAGGCTGCGTGCTCTAATGCTGAATTCAGAGCAGGGGCTTTCGTGAGGTTTTTTCACAACCGACTTTTTTTCCCCACTATTCTTGCCTGTGCTTTTTTGTATTTTCCCTCAGATTATGCTGATGTTGTATGAGGTCAGAGCAAACAGGAAATGCCCTTCTGGGAGAAACAGAGAGATTCAGCAAGGAAGGATTTAAAGCAACAGCAGCAGTTCTGTGGGGAACTTGCAGCTGCTTGGAGTGCTGCTGGTGCTCCCCTCCTACTAAGAGAGACAGTAGTGGTAACGTCCAGCATCTCCATTCTCTGGGATATTGCATTTAGGGGAAAAAAAAAAAAGGTAAAAAATAGTAAAAAGGTATTCCATTGGGAATGAAAGCAACAAATCTCCAAATACCGGTAAAATGCAATAAAATAATTTTAGGTCCGTTGCAATATCTAACATCAGCAGTATAGCTGTACCATGGAAGAGAAGTCTAAAGAGAGCTATTTGAAACAAAGGAGAAATTACTTGCTCAGAAGAGAACAAATTGAAACTTTTTAATCTTATCCAAATGTTCTTATTGATATCCTGAAGTTTCCTTGAAATACTCACCTGCTGGGAACTGCATTGCTAACAAAATAGCTTTGAAGAGGAACTTTTTGTTGAGAATCCAGAAAGGATTTTAAAAATATACATATACAGATCCTAATCTTGTTGCTGTAGTACATAAGTCAGCTGCAGATGGCCTCAGTTTAAGGGGAAACCACCTCTCCCCAGCTGATCCCTGTGTGTGTACCATGGGATGTCTCGCGTGTCCTCCTAAAGCTGCTGGCCTTGGCTCTGACCTGGCTGTGCCACATCAGTGCAGTGCTGAGTCCTTCTGACCCTGTAATAACCTGAAAAATATGGGGAAACATGAAGTTTTTATTATTAGATTTATTATTTATTATTCTTGTTGTGTGTATCCATCTGGGCCATGGTTTTGAGTCTTGACAAGAAATCATTTTCATGCCTGTCAAGTGATCAATTTGCTAATACCACAGATGCGGCTGCAAGCCAGGAACCAGCCTCAATTCTGAGTCTTGCCTTGAGTCAAAATGAACTGGAAAGAGTTTTGGTGTTCTCTGTGAAGGGTTGTGGCCACAAGTTGCGATTAGTATTTTGCAGGCAAATGAGCAGATTTCTAGAGGGTAAAACAAGCAGAGGATGAAATCAGACCAAGCCTGAGGAGTAAAACCTTTATTAAGGATGTGCATCTTAAATTGCGTGGCACCTAAGGTCTTGTTTGAGACTGGGCAAGTTTCCAGTGAATAATGGACAACTTGTCTCATTTTTCAAAGGCAGCAGTTTCTGGCAACCACAGAAAAAAGAAAACATCATTGCATTTTCAAACTGTGTTTTTCAGCCTTGGAAGCTGAGAGCTTTTACATTTGGTTAGGACTTAAGAACCACGGATGATGATTTTCCTGGCCTTTTTGCACTGAAAGTTTCCACACACATCAAGCTTTGAGGGCTGCAGAGCTGAGTTTCCCTTTAAAAGCTAAATCACATTTAAATTGTGGGGGCATATAACAGTCCGTGAAAATGCTAATGCTATTTTACTGCTGTTTAAATGCCAGCAAGCAAAAACTGAGCCAGACTTGTGGATCCCCACTGAGCATCCCAGCCTTCTATTTTTATTTTTTTTTTCTCCTTCTCCTTGCTCTTGGCTAAGTACATCTTTCTCTCTAATTTGCTAAGAAGAAATTTGCTTTGGGGTGTAAGCCCTAAACAGAGGACTCTAAGCTCATTCACAGTAAGGCGTAATTTGGATCGCGTGTACCCTGTAGTTTACAGACATTGGTATCAGCAGGCCATCTTTCAGGGCTTCATCAATGAAAATGAATCCTCTTGTGCATTAGAAAAATACCCTGGACTAGGATATAATTGCAGAATGCTCCATATCTTCTCTTATGGGTGTATATAAATGGATCAGGCTTACAGAAGACGTGGAGTCCCTCGTTTGGGGCTGCTAAACTAAAATTCATTGGGACACATTCAGCCTTGTCAGTTGGAAGTTTTGCCATACGAACTTCTGCACGTTAGTCTTTCATAAGGATATAACTTCCCTGTCAAGCACAGAATTCAAGTAGAAACCTCAATGTTAGATACAACTGTAGATAACTTAAATGTTCGATGTGCCCTTTGCATTTCCAGCAGTGACCTGTTGGCAGCTGCAGACAGCTGTTCAGAGAGAGGACGGCAGGATATTGCCAACCCAAATCATTGAAGAATGAGCCTGCTCTCCCTTTCTATCCCCAAATATGTAAGTTTTTTTAAAACTGTCACTTCAAAATAAAATTGCAGCAGGACTCTGCTACTTTTTAGACTGCTTTTGTTTTACTTTTTTCAAGATAGTCTAGGAAGGAATGTATATGAAACTAAACAAAGATGCAGGGATTTAAAAGATAGGAGGCTTATAATGACACTGTTAAGATTCCTAGGATCCAACATCCACATTCCCATTTCTTCTTTTATTCTAATATTTTCTTTGATGATTGTTATTTCATGAAATTTTGCAGCCAGTGGACTCAATTGATAGCTATTAGCAGGAAGGTAACAAAGAAGTGGGGTTGGAGGGACCATGTTTGATTTTGTGTAATTAGAAAAAAATCATCTTAAAAGTAGGAAGTAATAGAGAGTAGTTTTGCTGTACTCCTACATATTTCTATATTTCTATATACCCTCAAGTCTTTTTTATTTTAACAAATTTTCATTAGGTATGTTAAATAAATGCAGTCCATGGACACCCTCCATGCACTATTTCTATTCCATATTGCAAATTCCTTGTCTCTATGAAGAAGTATGTTTTTGAGGCTGTGGAGCTCCTTTATGTAGGAGACTGAAACAGCACTGATGACTCAGGTCAATGTTTCTGTTGTATATTTGAGAGCAGAACATGGATATTTAATACGTTCTAATTTTGATCTTTTGCATATATGGCTTAGCTGGATTATGTGATATATCTCTCATTTGACGCATGGCTCCACTAGAGCTTGTACTAGATACTAATCTGTGTTGAGATCAGCTTAATAATGCATACAACTCTTTCTGTGAGTCATCTCTAAAAGTAACTTGGGGCGTTAAAAAGATGTGAGAGAGTGCTATAAAAAGGCTAGAGACTTAGTGGTGATTCCTGTTACTAAATCCTTACTGCGTAGGCCCAGGTGCTGCCCTAATGCATCTCCATGAGCCACTGAGCACGGGATAAGTCTGAGCCACAAACGGGTGCTCTGTGTGACCCACAGGACAGCCTCTTTGCTCTGGGGTTTAGGCACACAGCGCAATCACCACCAAATCCCCTGTAAGTATTCGAGGAGATGAGTTTCCTGTTCTCCTCCTGGCAACTCAGGCATGGCCCTGATATGGCTTGCCCTAATGCATCTCCATGAGCCACTGAGCACGGGATAAGTCTGAGCCACAAACGGGTGCTCTGTGTGACCCACAGGACAGCCTCTTTGCTCTGGGGTTTAGGCACACAGCGCAATCACCACCAAATCCCCTGTAAGTATTCGAGGAGATGAGTTTCCTGTTCTCCTCCTGGCAACTCAGGCATGGCCCTGATATGGCTTTT
>NW_010209602.1:0-33519 GCF_000695765.1 Mesitornis unicolor | reverse complement strand
AAAGAGTGTTTTCTGCTCAGATACACAGGGTCTGTAATGCTTTCCATTGCAGTGTCCCATTCCTGGCACAACAGTGCTAATAGGAAGAGGAGATGACAATTAAACATTCAGGTGCAATCGATGCACTGAGGAATATGGGTCAGAACTGCCTCTGTTGTCATTTCCATCACGTTAAATCGCAAGCCTGGCATTTTGTGCATCTTCCTCCGATGCCGATTCTGAGCATTAAGGATGAGGCTGATGGGACCTCCTCAAGCAGCTATTTGGTAATTCTGGCTGGAAAGTGCTCTCCCCGCAAGCAATATCATACTCTGCTCAGTTTGTTAAATATATGGTGAGGGATTTACAGGCTCAGGCTGGAAGAGATTGGTGGTGTAGAGCTATAACATGCAAAAAGAAGATTGTGCCCCCAGAGATAACGATCCCTGCCAGAGCTCTGTGGTACAAGAGGGTGCTGGGTGCACATTTCCCCGCAGGGTACAGTGGCTGTCAGCCAGCATGGAGAGCAGAGTGAAGGCTCCTTGCGGCGTTTCTTACACTTTTCAGAGAGGACACAGTATGAGCAGAGGTGTTATCTGCAGTTCATTTCTTGCTGACAAGACTGAACTGTTCAGTTCTCAAGGGACAGACAACTTCTGTTTCATTTATTATGGATTTGCACTGCTCACATGCCAAACTGACCAAAGCAATGGTAGGAGATCTGAAAAACAAATCCTGCTTGAACTTGGTTATATGTTTGCTGTGGAGAAGTTGTATTTTGCTGCTTCTCTTTGCTTAAAAAACGTAATTCAGATAAACCCTGGATCCCATGCAAGCCCCTATACCCTTCACCTTTGGTCTGGGAACTTTCTGGGGGTGGCACTGGTCAGTAGGAATGAATCATATGAATCCAGTTCCTCATGTAACACTTGTTATTATCCAAGCAATATTACAGCACCAGGGTGCTGGGCAGGCTCTTTAATTGAATTGGATCTCGTCCTTTTGCTGTTCTCAAGTAATCAAGCCTCAAGTGAGTATGTGCATTTGCCAATATCTGTGCTGCAAAAACACCCATATAACTGTGTTGAGAGGAATACTTCCTTTCGTTACTGGTTACAATTTTTCTTAGCTACTAGCAGGTTTTTGCTGAAACCTGAAAATAAGTCTCTCAGAAATTGCCAGTGTGGTCCCTGCTGCTCTATCTTATTCTATTTCTATATCTCTCCTTGAATATTAGCTGAATATTAAGTTGTTTGACAAGGTTGGCAATGTAAATATATCCTTTATTCCCATGCAAACAGCCTTGAATGAAAAAGTATGAGGCAGTGAAGATTAATAGGAAGGCAGCATCACATGTGCTAATTCCACTTTACTTATAACTGTTTTATTGAAAAAGCAGTGAGCTTTTTATTTTACGACAAGGCCTGTGACTTGGCAGCATAATTGGTGCAAACCAGACTGCCTGGACAAGCTTGATTTAAATAGGATCTAACTCCAGGAGGTAGGACTGCTGCGCTGTGCAGAATCTAGGGTTTTTTAAGAATGTTTGGAGAAGTCTGAACCTGAAGTTGAAAAATTTCCAGAAGCGATTGGTGAAGCACAGGGTAATGGCAAGTTTTCGTAACATCTTAGAAGAACATAAAACTGAAAAGCACAAAAATAACAACCCCCCTCTCTTCATCCTTTTTCTTTGTCTCCAATTTCCAAAGTTGTGACTTCCCAGCTGCCCTGGCTGCTCTGAGATCTTTTGAGCCATAGTTCATGCCAAACTTCAACCTTGAGTTGAATCTGTGTCGCTCCTCATAGGAAGGGAAGAAAAAATATACTTAAGCATTAACCATGGCCTTAGGAAGTGGCACTTGGGGATGGAGCTTAAGTATTAATCTTCTAGCAATTAAGTAGCACTTGTTCTCGGGCCATACAGGTAACCTCCTGCAGTCATTTGTGTAATGCCTCTGCTTAATCATATCTCACTTCTATCTTTGAGCTTTCCCAGCCAGCCCCACAGTAACAAATCTAGTTCATCCCTAAAGGTGTATGTACAGCACATTGAACAGATGATACACTAAACACTCCCCTTTGCTGCTCAAGTAGGAGGTACAGGAAGGCTGTTTAAGCCATTGAATGCTTTTCCTCCCTTTCCTTTATGTGTTTATTCGTTATGTTTTTTCCCTGTCCCCACTTCCTGCTCCTTTTCTTGCGGATAGTGAAATGCCCATGTCCTGTTTTTGTAAAATCCCCACTGCAATCACCAGACAGCTCCAGCTTCTCTAAGAGTGCTGCTGCTGCAAGAACCAGTCCTGGGCTCCAGAGGAAGCTGGGCTTTCCCAGTCCTGGGCTCCAGTGGAAACTGGGTTTTCTGTGGGGTCAGCAGCCTGACCCCACTCAGTGTCCAACTACACAGCTGCTGGTGCTGAGCAGGGGAAAAGGTGAGAAGCACACAGAGACAGAGGAAAAGGCAAGGGCTGCCCAGTGAAGCAGAAGCTGAGTAACTCCATCAGCTTCCACGGAGGGCGTAGCTGCACTTTTAACATATGTTTAACTACACGATCCACTGTGGTGTAAAGATACCTGAGCTGGCTCCGATTGAGCTGCCTTCCTCATTTCAGAAGTCCCAGATGCAGTATAGCTCCATTAGCATGGCAATACACCCAAACTAATGAGTTTGGGTAAAGCTGATGCTGCTGTATTGCCTTCCCTTCTGGCACTAGCTCATTTCCAGCCAGCTCAGATGACTCTTAAGTGCTGTTTTGCATGATACAGATAAACCGAAAATAACCTGTACAAGGCAAGCATGGAGTCCAGTAAGACACAGATAAATCTCTGTTTCGTGAGCTCTCCCTCTGATCACCAGACCAAGCTTGTTAACCTCCAATGCAGTATATTGTATCTAGCGTAGGTATATTGCTGTGTGCAGCCATTGCACAGTTTATGCCAAGGCTTTTGGAGGTTACTGATCTGAGCAGAAGGGAAGAGTGTCAGAAAGGAAATTCTGAAGTTGAAAGAAGAAAATTATCTCTGCAGTCTGTTGATTTTAGTTGGACATTGGTTTTTTTCATTTTTTTCTTTTCTCTTCTCTTCTTCCCCCCCCCCCCTTCCCCCCTCCAATACACTTATCAGATGTTGAGAGCATTCGCTGTCATTCCTTGACTAACTTGAAAGCCTCAGGTATTCAGTGCTTCTCGAAGCTGTAAATCTGGGAAGCCCCTTTGGAAATAGCAGCTACAATATGCTAACAATGACTGCATCACACAATACGTTGAGATGAAAAGGAGATCATTTCCTTGATCTCACTTCAGAAGACCGGCATGTCTCTTGGCAGAACTCATTTGGATGTTGCTCTCTGTAATTAAGGAGTGTATCATCATGCATACGGGGCATGGTTGAACAAAGGTCTCTGAGAGGTTGAGTTAAACTCGCACAGTCAACCTTAATTTTGACATTTTCTAGTGCTCAAATACTTGACTTGCAACTTTAATAGTATTTTCTTTTTAAAAATTATTTACAAGCAATTCCTTATGGGAATTGATTTTCTTGTTTAACTTTGAGCTGCCATCAAGTAACATGTAATTCTTGGTCACATAGAACATCATCGCTGCTCGACCTGCCTGTTGCTTGGATTGCTGACAGTAGCCATGGCTGTGGGTTGCCATCCCATGACTGGGCCCATGCTAATTTGAGATAGGCACTTAGCTGCTGGGTTTAACAGATGGTGAATATTGGCAGTCAGGAACCTTGGTTTCCATTTTTGGTGCTGGTTTACTCAAACTCTGTGTTTTTTTGTTGGTTTGTTCTTGTTCCTTTGAGTTTTGGAATATGGAAAAAGTACATTATTCTAAGAAAATGTTAAGACCAGGAGTTGCCAACTTCTTTCACTACAATGCACTCTCCCTCTCAAATCTGGAAGAGCTATTTTCATCTATCTCCCTTGTATCTGGCTTCACACTTTAAATGTCTGTCTGATCTGTTTATGATTATTAGTGCAATCAGCCCACTTCCTTCTTGGGCTAATTAATTAGTATAGTCCTAATGATTTTCTTCTGGAAGCACAAAAATAACTTTGGGTAGGTAGAAACCAAGGAAAAAGAGATTACTGATCAAGACATTCTTCTACACTTCACTTGTATCATGTTCATGCATTTACAACGCATATAGCAATTCTTTGTACAAGTAATACAGCATAATATTTCAGTGTGTAAGCACCTGTTTTATCTCAATAGCAATATATGGGAATCAATGCTGAAAATAAGTCTGCACTGTTGTCTCTCTCTTGCCTTAAATCAGAAGTATTGGTCTGTACTGTGTAGATCCCGTTTCCCATAATTTGGAGGTTGGTTAGTGCAGTCCTATCTTGATGTCTCATGGTGACCACTCTTAATATCTAGTATCTGTCACACCAGTGTTTGCTAGATAAATGTGAAAATGTAGAGTGGTTGCATGAAAAATACTGTGATAGAAATGCATTCAATAGCTTTATGCTGCACTGTTTAATCTAAATTCCTGAATGGAGGTTTCATCATTTCCCTTTGGTTATTCAGTGCAGGGAGAGGATAAGAGGGGGATTGAGCTGGATCAAGGGCAACATGCAAAGTGGGTGGTAGAGAGGTCTGGGAGGTGGAGGGCTCCCTGGGTAACTGGAGTCTAAAGTTTTGTGTAATTTTTCAGTTAGGGCTTTTTAGATTCCAACATATGAACAGCACAGAAAAATAGTTTAGAACACAACTATTAAGAGAGCAGGATCTTTAAGTGTAAGGTAATGTAACATATACGTCATTCCCTTTTATCATGTGTAATCAATGTTATAGTTAATGCAGCATGACTTTTCAAGTGATTAAGGGCCTGGTGGGGACATTAACAATGTAAAACTTTATTTGCATTTACACTAATGATTTTATAATGAGAGTTTTATTATATTAATGAAGACTGCTGAGAAAAGAAGGGAAAAACAAAGCTGAAACTCCCCTGATGTCTTTCTTTAATAGACTATCCTCTGCTCACACTTTGTTGACATAGGTGCTTATTTGCATAAAGGAAAATATGGGCATTTGGAACTATTAATTACTGAATCCTTCACATATTTTGTGGTAGTTGCTATGTTGAGTTACTTTAGGAGGCATTCTACAGAAAATTATTTATTTATACAACAATTCAGAGGAGGGAGAAAAGTTTTTAAGATAGCTGCATTTGTATCATCATGGTACCATATCTCAATAACAAAATGTGGGATTAAAAATACCTGTAAGATCAACCTACCTTAAGTAAGACAAATCCAGAAATACCATGAACTGCTTTCCTTGCTCCATGTGGTTTCAGGGAGTTATGAACCTCTTTCACCAGAACAGGAGACTTGCCCAGGGAGGGCTGTTGGTTGTTAGGTCCAAGCACTGGCAGGACCTCCCAGGAAAAGAAACAAGCCCTTGATGCAACTTGTGCAAAGCAACATCAGCTGCATTTAACCACTTCCATGGTAATTGATGTCACCTGAAGGAGAAATTTTAAAACAAAACAGATGAATCCTGACCAAAACAAATTGGATTATTGGAATGGAGCAGACTTCCCTTGAAGCAAATTTTGCCAGATATTAGGCAATAAAAATGTAAGGAATTGAGAAGTAGCTCCACTCAGCACCTTTGGTTTTTGCACCTATGCCAGCAGTTTGCTATACTTTCACAAGGTAGCTTTCCCAAAATTTTGTTGTGAAAGTAAGAGATCAAAAGATGTCAGATTTCTTGCTGCTACACCAAGTATAATCCTGGCATGAAAAATGAAGATATGGTAGTAAAACAGAGAAGCCCACTGAGAATGTAGTAATAGATTTAATTATTTAAGGCAAAAATATTACAAAACCTATGCATATTGTTTTCATTCTGTCTGTTTAATGTCTTCAGCTAAACTCTCTTGCTTTGATTTCCCTCCACCTCCCGCAATGGACTGGCATAGTTACTACCAGCAAGTTGGTTTTCTGTAATTTCTGCAAATGATTGGTTACAGTAATTAGGTTTCTTGGCAGACAGCCCTAAAAGTCAGTTTGCTGTCAAGAGATTTAATTTCACTGCATCTTACTCTAACACACATGATGTGACCTGTATTAATTAGGATTGCTATGAACGGAGTTTGGGGAATTAAGGATGCAGTCAGGCATCATGGGACCATAAGGCCCCCTGAAGAACCAGAGGCTTGTACATGACTGTCTTGACAAAAGCAGGTAAAAATATCAGATGAGTTCTGCCAGAACCTCTCACTCTTAAACAGCCATTGCTCTGCACTGAATAACTCAGGTGATGCTGCTGCGAAAGACAAAAGTTCAGTGGAGGAGGTGAGGGACACTGGGTGGAGTTGTGGGAATGGACTGGCCATGAGTGGGATCTGCAGTGGCAGAAAGCAGAAGCTGGAGGAGAGAAAGCCCAAAGTCCAAATTCCTTTGAGGCCTTTTCCTAACAGCATAAATCTTGATTAAAGTACAGTGGACTCTGAAAACTGTAGCTCAGCTTCAGCTATGACATATATGATTTATAGCTCTGAATCAAGTATTCTCTAGGTATATCTTCCAAGGACTACTAAAGTGAAGACAAAGATAAGAGTTCAATTCAGAGGTATTTTTATCAGGCTTTAGAAGACAAGAGAGGCCCTCACAACACAACTGAATCTAAAGAAGGTAACTTTATTGGCTCCAATATATAAAAATCCTCAGTTCTTGAGACCTTTATAGTTTTCCACATATGAAACAATGATTTTTGGGCAATGACATGTATTTTCAGAAGTTAATTTCAGCACAGGATCACTATTGGACTAAATGAGTGGAACACTGGAAAGGGTTTTGTTGAAATCAGTAGTTCTTTCTTATAGCAATTTTAATACAGCGGCTATTATAACAATACAGCAGCATGAAAAAAATCCCTAAAAATGTAGTCTATTTCAAACTACAAAGATATCTAGCTGTGAACTTGCAGCATCCTTTTAATTAAGCTTTTTATCAGACTGGTCCTTCAGCAACTTCCCTCATTACAAAAATCTTATGTAGGAGTCTTCCTGCACAAGTTACCCAAAATAGGTCACAATTCAAAACTTCAACTTTTAAGTTTAGTGAAAGTAAATATTTATAGTCCTGGAAAATGTATGTTGTCATTTCGCATCTACAGCTCTGTATAAACAGAGCATTTAAGTGGAAATGCAAATGTTCTTCCTTCTGCATTTCTGTGAACACCTGAAAGATATATAATAGCAAAGTGCATTTTTTTTCAAAGGATTTCTTGAAATCAGTTTTAACTTCTCTAAAGATTCTAGCAGGAGGCAGCTGAAAAGAAATGAAAAAGAGTCATGCCAAGGAAATTACATTACTGTCATTGTTAATTTGCTTTAAATAACCGTGAAAAGAAGTAGTCTATTCTCTGTTAAAATATCCCATTGGCTTACAACCAAATGGTGAATAATACATTTTATAGACTCCGACGTGAAGTCTGTGTTTAAATATTTATCTTTTGAAGAGCTATGTTTACAGCTAAAACCTTCCTCTAGCTTAAACTTTAGCAATGAAGTGATATATTCCTCTTCTGAAGCTCAGGTGAAAATATATTAGCAGATCAGGTTTTATGAAGTTCTTCAGATCTCTCAGATTATTTGCTCAAATGGAGGTCAGCACTTTAAAGATCGAGGTGAAAATATATGGAGTAGGCTACATCCACCTTTGCTTGTAAATTTGTTGGAGCCATTTGGACTTTACCATAGAACAGTGCTTGGTATCAACAGTATTGCATGTAAGCTTCTGCTGGGTTTTGAATTAAGAAATCGAGGTCTTATCGCCATCCTGGCAAGTTGTTGGCTTTCAAAGCCTTTTCCCAGTCCTCCCCATTGCTGCTGTGGTTGCAGTGTTCGGGCTGATGCTTCAAAGCCTTCAGCTCAGCATTGCTGGCAGTGGGGATGGAGGCCAGGCCGCTGCTGAAGCGATCAAAAGACACGGCTGTGCCTCTAGCTATGAGATAATTAAGTCAATAAATCGAGTTTGTTTTTCTTCTTCTTAATATTTGTGTTTTCCAATCTGCAAAATATGTGTGAGTACCAAGAATGAGCAACTAGAATGCACTGCAGAGTCTTGCCAAATAAGAGCAGTGCTTTCCCCCTTGTGCCATGTAAAGGATGCGTTGAAAAGTGTCTACTGTCCTATAAAGGAGCCTTTAAATTTATTGTGTCTATGATTGTGGTTCAGGGAACATGCTTGAGCAGGTATAAATTTTGGTGGAGAGTCAGTTGGGCCTCATAAAGATGCCACTAGGAAGCCTGCAACTCTTGAGTACTAAACTTGTTAGTGTTATAATATCAAGGGAAGATATAAATCTGGTTTAGGGGCCGCATCTATCCCGTGCATATGTGAGTTCGTTTGCCACTGGATACTGTTGTTACTATGTCAGCTGTAATGAAACCAGGAAAGATTAAGCAGGATAATATTTGTTTTAAAAAAGTATTCCCAACAAGCAGGTTCAAAAGAAGGGACAAAGTGTGTGAGTACAGGGAGGTCTGGAGGGATAGGACATGCGCAGAGCAGTGACACTGTTGCTTTGAGCCAGGCCATCAGCTGGGGCAGAGAGCGGTGCGGAGGGACCAACCAACATCCTCCGTCTTCCAGGTATCAATGCTTCAAGCAGCCTTTGCCATCTGAGCATGGTCTATGATTGCAGGCCCTCAGGAGCAGCTGGGGGACTGTATTTAATATCTTCACCGGGAACAATGAAATCAAAATGCCTTCTTGAATTAAGCTTCAAGTTCTGCTTTTGCATGCAAAGGCACTTTTCCCAATTGTGAATGTTTAAGGCCGTATACCTGCAAGATCTATTTTGCATATTTTTCTGTTGAAGTGAATCATCCTGTTGAAACGATGGGGTGATTTACAGTACCAGCATGTACCAATGAACTGTTCAGAAAGGCAAGCCCTTACTTTGCTCCAGGTTTTTCATCTCTACTACTAGTGAAACAAATTGATCGATAGCAATTAGTCTTATTAATGGCACAAATGCTAGCCTTATGCTGAATAGGTTCTGCAGGCTTTGTCTCATTGAATTTATTTGTGTCTTCCTAGGTTAATCAAATATTTCAAAGAAAGGTGATCGGAGAATACTAAATTCTTGAAGTCTATCAGTATTCTGAACAGCTGTTTCTAGCTATCCAAATTCACTTGAGCTGATGTACATGTATTACATGAGATATTTACTGCCTAAATAGAATTCTACTTTTTGTAAATGCAGTTCTTCTTGCAATTAATAAAGCTCTTAGTAGATGCTTTTTGCAGAAAGCTATGTCCTTCACAGAAACACCAAAGTCATTTCACAAAGGATATTTAACACTTTAGGAAGATATGGAAGAAAAAACCCAACAGCTTGGTGCTCGGAATTGCACTAAGTAATTTTTCTTTGTGTGTATTTTTAATTTAGGTATTTATGAATTTCAACCCAGTAACTATGAACAGATCTTTCTAAATGCATCATCTGCTTTTCTAAATGCATCATCTGCTTTTCTCTGATCTTGAAAATGCTATTTTACAATATATGTCTTTAAATTGCAGAAGGAAGTCAAAGTATATTTCAATATAAACAGTTTATTCAGTAACTTCTAAGGAAGAAAAATTACATTTCCTAGATAAGAGCACGTGGAAGGGTTCCTTTACTGTCATCTCAGAAGTATGACATTTTAAGGATTATAAAGGTGGAATCTAAATAAATGTCACTTTTGATTAGAGGTTTGTTTGCAGCGGTGGTGCGGATAATTTTGTAGAGAAAAAGCTGCACCTGTTTTGTTCAGTGCAGTGTTTAGAAGACAGAATTCCATGCCACTAATAAATAGTGTGTGGGCAAGTTTTTCCTAATTGCAAGTGACTTTTCTGCTTTTGATGGTCAGCTTACTAAAGTAGAGCAATACCATGTAGTGAGATTCAGGTTATATTTTACATCCCAGCTGCTTCAGCCAGTGTTCTGCTCTGGCCAGGTTTTATGAAAGCTGTAACCTGAAAAACACAGTTGCAGCTTAAAAATACGTGCAGTGCTTGTGCTAGATCCGCTTCCCAGTGGGTACCGTCCTGCTCTGCCCTGCCTTGTGCCTTCTCCAGGGCTGGATGTGGCCTTGGTGATGATGTTTGGATCTGTTGTTTAAATTCTTACTGAGCATCAGCAGTAGAGTACCTCCCCTGGGCCTGCTGCAGGAGTGATCCCAATTCCCCAAGCAGCAAGAGGTTAACTACACCCACCACCCCCTGAAAACTTCCCTGCAGCACTTGATTATAGAGTGAAAAAATGCAGCCAGGCAGGCCAGAAGAGAAATGAAGGTTTGCTTCTAATTTATCAGAAATACACCACTCTTTACTTTTAATAAGTGAAAGTTAAGTAAGAAAATAATTTTATTAATCTCGTTAAGGTTGCTTTGTTTTAACAAGCAATAAAAATTATAAATAATTAAACAACCAAGAAAACCATGTGCTAGTGGGTTATTAATGCAGGCCTAGGGCACATTGTAAGTCATGCTGTTGAAGGCAAATTGACTTTAATCAAAAGGCCTGCGTTAATTACTCAGTCATTCCAGGCCCTTTTTGTTGCTGTGATAATATCAAGTTTTTTCATTTAGTTTTGCTTTACATGAGCGAACACGCATATTCTGGGGCAACACACCCCCCCCCACCCTAAACCCTGCAAAATCTGCAGTATAGATTTTAATTTCATTAAATGTGCTGAGATTGAGTCTGTAACGGTCCCCAGCCACAGCACATGGCTTTCAGCTTCTGTGTACAGAACTTCAGTTTTTCGTAGCCCTTCCACAATTCAGTCCCTGGTTATGACAACGTTTTCATGCATGGTATGCTTATCAAAACCACCTTGGACAAAGTGTGATGGAAAACTTCTGCCTAAATTTGTAGAAGCCAAGCAGAGAGAAGCCAGGTTGTCTTTCAATTTGTCTTTCAAGGATTCATATTTATTGCTTTACTGCCACTTCTTTGTCCAGGTCCTCCCTGAAGGCCCTGAGATGTAGCCCTGGGAAGGTCAGGGCTGGTGCAAAGCACAAACCTTATCTGAGCTCAGTGTTGAAAGCTTCAGTGTCGTGAAGGCCTTGTCCTGTCATTGCACCGAGGGCTGAATTCCCTTCAGGATGCATAATCTGTTAAACCAAAATGCTGACTTAGCCATGTGGAACTGTGTTCTTTCAAGCCTTGCATTAAGATACAAAAATGGATTTTTATATGGGTTTCTTTAGGTAGTAATAAAGCACCAGCTTTCATTATCTGGGACTGGGGACAAGAGATGCATGTTTGTGCGACAAACTCACGGCTTTTGTGGAAAGCTGTTCTTCCTTGGTATGTGATGTGATACTTCCTGTAAAATTTGGTAACTTGGATGGATTCAGTCCAGAAATCTTTGAAGAATAGAATTTGTAGTGTTCTGAGGTTTTTTTGTTTGGTTGATTCATTGGGGTTTTTTGTTTGTTTTTTTATTGTTGTTTTTTAAATACAGAACATTCTGGTTATACTGCAGGCCAATTGCCACTAGTTTTCCTGAGATAATTGAAATATTTATATTTCATGTGCATCCTTCATATATATATATATATATATATGCATGCATTTAAGTGCTGTGGCACAGTTATTAATTTTTCTCATAACGTCCAAGGTCACTGTTGTCATTAAATATATTACTCTGATCCCCTTGAAGAGCACTACAGGGAATGGGGCAGATTAGGTTTTGGTGATGCAGCCCAATGCAGCCTTAATTCATTTGAAAGGAGAAGAAAAGAAACATATGAAAAGACTTCAAACTCATTAAAACTCAAGTCTCAGTGCAGCAAGCAGTCTTGAAACAGTGGCTCCAGCTTTTAAAGCAGAAGGGGGACATTTTCTGGATTACCTCTGGACACTTCTGCTGCGCTGTCACTGTGGCTTGCAAGTACCAGTGCTATGACTGGTGTTTCTCTTCCCCATACAGTGTTTGGCCATGGGTGGTGTACTTCCAAAAAGGTGCAGCAGTTTTCCTTTTTTTTTTTCTTGTAAAACTGTCACAGTGCTCACAAATCTCACAGCTAGATTCATTTTTTTTAAAATGGCAGTTTAATTACATTTGAGTAACTTGAGAGAACCAAAGGGGAATGGCTTTCAGGAAGGCACGTGTAGGTGGGTTCAGTATTCATAACTGAGGTCTCAGTACCTGCAGAGAAACATCTGGCCACTTCATTAAGCTGCTTACGCAAGAAATGAGCTCTTTTGAATGTCTAGCCCTAAAGCTCACATACCATGCTAGTCTTTATAATCTTATTTTAACTTAGAAGGCAAATTTGAGAGACCCTCCTCTTCCTCTCTTCCTCCTTGCTCTTTCATAGCTGTCCCCAGCATTGGGAGGCAGTGAAGGTGTCCAGGTTTTATTGAACATAAGACTTAAGTGGGGAGACTGTGGAGCTAAGGTAAGGTTACCTGTCTGAGTCAGATACCTCTTACTGCCATTGGAAGTTTCCTGAGGGGAATGGAATAAGCAGGGCCTGAGTGCAGCTAAGCAGTCTCTTACAGAAGGGCTAGAAAAAAGCATTTACAGTTGTAGCTAAAATAATAATAAGGCTATTTCTGTCCTATGAAGTCAGCTACAGAGTTGTGCATGCACAGAGGAGACCCTTTCCTTCCTCCCCTGGGTTGAAGCCCTGCAAGTATCAGGTTTGCTTCCCTTCTGCTGGCTCCAGAAAGAGTTTGGGAAGAGCAGAAACCATGGAATGCTCTTCAAACTAAAATGAGAGTCTGATTCAAAATTAGCAGGACCCAGGATCTCTTATCTGAGGGCAGATCAAAGATAGTACAGAGGAGAAAAATAATTTATCTGTCACCAAGGCAGACTGAAACTCAGTGAAGCAGCTCAGAGAACTGGAGCAGCAGATAATTATCCTGGAGCAAAGATACAAATATAGGAACGATGGGAAAAGTTACCACAAACTGTGATACCAATAAAGAATTGAAGTATTTAAGCAATATGTGATGACAGGTGGTGCATATCCAGAGAAGTATAGCATGCCTCAGGTAATGCTGTGAAGTGTCTTGACAGCAGGTTCACATTTAGAATCTCCCAGGTCTTACACCTTTATCTCTCAGTCTCAAGTGACTTTATTCACCCAAAAAAAGCATTGCCCAGAGTATCCTGTGAAGGAGTTCAAGACAAGTGATTAGAACAGCGAATCTGCCACTCAAACTCCTGTGTTCAGCTTCTGTTATCAGCCTAAAACCTAATATACCTTTACACAAAAAATGTATGTCATGGTATGCAGCTGATAGACTACTTCAGCCAGCCAAGCAAAAGTGCTGGTACATATTTAAGATGCTGCATAATAACTGAATGTATGTCATGGTTGCACCATAAGACCACATGTCTTGACCAAAACCAAGTAACACATTACTATGGGCTGAGAATATGTGCTTTGGAGCTGTGCCACAGTTTCTAAGTGCAGAATCATGGAGGAGAAAGGCAAGTAATGTTTCTCTTGCGTGTATCAGGTTAAATAAAATAAGATTCCTTATGAAAAAGTGTTTTGAAGATACATTTATCTAAAAGAAAGGACATGGGAGACCATCTAGAGATATGGCAGAAATGTGTTTAGAATCAGAGTTTCTTCTGCAAAAAGGAGTTTACTTGGCCTGTGCCTGAACCACAACACTGGTTGCTCAGCCAGCACTGACACCCGTACAGAATAACAAGCAGGTGTCCAGCTCCTGGTCCTTAGGAGCAGGAACCTGCTTGGACTCTGAGCTTTCTTTGAAGGCCTATGTACCACAACCTTATTCTTTATTTTCTTATAGGAACCTTATTTCTTTTTCTATCCTGAAGTCTTATACTGTGCTGCTGCTTCTAGACATCTTGCAGTTAGCCACAATGCAAATTAAAAAGCCTCCTCTCAGTGCTGTGCTAGTTTAATTGCTAAATGAAGACAAGCACCTGACAAAAATGTTAGCAACACGACTTGTACCAGATGCGGAGATGCTTATTCATTCAGATGAGGCAAGATTCGTAATTAACGGGAGCAGATTTGATTGTGTAGGCTGTTCAAGCTAGCGTCTGTCTCAAAATGTCTTTGCAGAAAAATGAAACCCTGCCCTGAACTGCTTAAGATCTTTGATGCAATCCAGTGAATTTACCCGGTGAAGAGAGTCTGAAGGCTTGTGATGGGTACTTTGTCAAGTGGGTGGGAGTGTCGCTTGACTCTTGCTCTGTGGCTAAATTGGGGTAACTGTAGATCCACGTGGGAAATCAGGGTTTCTGCATAAGGTATACGTGCTATCACTGCTGCTGGGCAGTATCGGTAAAACCATCTGCGCATGGGTGGTTGTGAGTCACGCACCAACCTGCAGTGCTGCAGGCAGGAATCTGCACTTCAAACCTGATGCTGGTTTTAAACTGTGATGTCTAAGCCAGGGTTTAGGCAGAAGTTAAGCAAAGAATAAATGGTGGCTTTTGCATTTTTTGCAAAGAACAGTATTCTGTGAAAAACCTGTGTGATTTCCTGAGTTTGACCTTTTCCATGTGACAGCGTTCAAAAGACAGCAATGAATCATGGTTTTGTAACGTTGCCACAGTGGGGAGAAAACTGTTAGATCTACTTAAAAAAGTATAAAATATTAATACAGAAGTGGCACATGGCTCCTCTAGAGTTCCCTCCACTTTATTGGAGTTGTCACAGCCTGGTAAACACTTGATAACAGACAAATTGGTAAGTGAATTGGATAGATAGAGATCCTCTTACTGACATCCTACAAAGCTTTAAAAACCCTCCCTACTTTAGACTGTAATAAAATCATCAATGGAGACACATTTTGCAATGCCTGTGTAGTTAAAATGGGTTAGACTGGACTATCTCATTTTTGAGTTTCTAGGGAATCTACATTCTCATATCCATATGCATATTTTACAGCTGTTTTGACAGCCAGTGCATAAACATACAGAATAAATACAGCTATCAGCTCAAGAGTATCTCTAGACATTGTCATTTTCATTTAAGCTTGCTGATGATATACAAAATAATCACAGGAATACATTTACTGAAAGTAATGCAGGTTGCTATGGTATATTACAATATTAAAAGCATAAATTCCCTCATGTGGGAAAAAGACTGTAATATGCAAAAACTTCAGACAAGGGGGAAAAGCTGTCACTGTGTTTGCCAGTGAAAATGCTTTGCCAGAAGGGTGGTGTATTCTGGTGCTTGATTTCATGCACAGAGGGAACTCCAGGGGCTGAGTTCTAGATGGTTTATGCTCACTACCATCCATTGCCACTCTCCAAATGCTACTGAAAGTCTTTATTTTATTAATTACTACTTGTCTTATCAAGAACGCTTAGAAATGTTTACATGTATTGCTAACCTGTTACTAGTAAAATAGTCTGTACCACTACAGGAGATTCTGATAGGCCCAATTAATATCTCAGATGTAAACAGTTGCTCTATAAAAATGCCCAAATGTATTTAACACTGAAAAGATGCTCTCTAAAGTTGAGGCTTTAAGGAGCATGATCATGGCAGCAGCGTGGCAGAGCAGAAAACAACTTTGTACCAAGCACAGCGAGGAGAGCTCAGCTGCGGGAATTGCTGAGAAGTATAAATGTATTTTTCATCTTTTCAAGAGTAAGGAAGCAAATTGTTTGAGAAGGCTTTCGTAACAGAGTAAAATAAGAATAGTTGCATGGCATCCAAAGTTTCTGCATTTGTTCTGACCAGATAGAAATAGTTTTAAATGTTGGCACATCGAAACATAAATTAGTGTATAACACTCAGAAAACCTAAGAATATTGTTATACCTCCAAAACATTATTACTGTTATCTTTTGTAAGAAGTACGGCTATGTTTTGTCTGTTACAGCAAAACTGCGTACACTCATCCTGGGCTCGAAATAATTGCGAAATTCCATAGAAATTATATCAAATAACTCCTTAATGTCCTGCCAGCTTATACTGTAACTTCTACCACAGCAGCACAAAGATGACATCAATAAAGCCTCCGTACCAGTGAATCCACCTGTACAGGAGAGGGGAAAAATACAGAGCTGTCTGAATGCACTAAGCATGTAAATCTTGCTTTCAGAAACGATTTAAGATGACAAATGACGCTGTCCTTGCGTGCAGTGTACCCATGCTAGCTGGCTATGGGCACACAGAGGCATTCTCCTGCCGTTAGCAGGGGGTGCAAATTTGCAGCAGGCTGCCTGTGCTGCGGCAAATCTTCCTGTGCGGAGCCTTTCCTGTGATTTGTGTGATTCCTCCTTGAGCAGGAGAAGCTGCTCTCACCCCACCAGTTGTGCTGCTGGGGAGGGGAGTAGTTTACAGCAATATCACGGAGTAGCCAGCATGCTCCTGCAGCTCCTTGTGTAAATGGGTTACTTCTTAAAAGGAGTGTAAACTCATGAAGAAATTGCTTTTAAAAAACCCCTCCCCTCCACCCTCCACAGAGAAGATTTGCATTTTCATCTTTTTAATGTTTATTCCTATGCTATTTATAAGAACTTGTTTTGCAACCGCAGTACTTTATTAACCATAATTACTCTGAAATGTGCATCATTGCCCTTTACGTGGGCTATATAACACACACACCAGAATATACTGAGTTGCTTCTGCAGTGAAGCTGTAGCAGGGCTGAAGCTGGGGTGCTCTATGCAAACCAGAAAGCACGATGTTCCAGCGCTTTTTGTTCCTCTTGCTCTCATTCCCAGCACGATGGCCTAGATTTGAAGTGTACCCATTAATATTACCTACCGGACACAACAAGATGAATATGAAATTCAGTGGTGCTTTTTTAATTGCCACATGGTATTAATGATTCATTCGAAGAGAAATGTGTGATCTTCCCTTTTAATTCTGGGAGAGGAACACGTGGCTGTAGCTTAATTAATTTTATTTTCCAGAGTATTTCATGTTCTGTATCTTTAAAAAGCACTCACGCTCCCATCAAATGAAAATACCTGTATATGAGAGATTTTTAAAGCTGAAGAACATTTCTTAGCCATAAAATAAATAAGGAGTATAATTTAAATTTTGTGTATGGCTGTGCAGTGAGAGGAGAGCAGGATGTTTGTGTATCCATTGCATTTACCATCCAGCCTTTACCTCCTCCTTGAAGCCAAGAAACAGAAAATAATTGTTGCAGCCAGAATGTTATTTTAGCTACGTATTTGGTTTTTTTTACTGCATAAAATGATTCTTCCTTTACGCTGATGAAATGGCAAGGAGTGAAGTCCACTAAAGGCCTAGGGGAAGCGGAAATTAAAAGTTGGAGAGGAATGCAGGTGAAGTGAGAAAGAGCATGGTCAACAAGATTTGAAAGCATGGTCAACAAGATCTGAATTATTTTATTTAAAAAAAAAATGTAAGATGGTCTTAGAAGTGTTCTTTGTGCATTGGAGGTGATCAGGGTGGCATCTGAACTGGCCAATAACTGTGACAAGGCAAGACGTGCAAAAGGAGTTTGATGCAAGGTAACCTGATGCTCAAGATTATCCCACATCTGGCAGGCTCAGTGCTGGTCCCTGGAACATCTGGCTCTGAGCAGGAGTAGCACACAACCCTACGTGGCCCTTTTGTCTGATTTGGTATAGCAGGTTCTAGAGCTGCATCTGAGAATTTTCCACTTAGCATATATTCAGCAGTCAGCAGACATGTAAAATAATCGTCTGCAATGTGATCTTTAGATCTTAAGCATCTTACTGTAATTACTGTACAGGCTTTTGACAGTCTGATTTTTGAAAAAGAATAAAACCACTGGACTCATTTGGTGGCGTTAATATAATAGTCTGAGGTTGAAACTAAATGCACAAACATCTTAGTAAACTGAAAGCTTTAATTCTTCTGTTGGATAGCACAATCTGTTATCCTAAATTAAATTTCCAAAGGAGTATTTTTTCAGATATTACATACTTCATAGCTGACAGGGACACTATCTAATTAGCTATTTATATGCAAGGCATACCAGGGGATAATTAGAAACATGGATTATGCAAAGGCAATCAGACTGGCAGAGGGCAAAGGGAGCTAACGTATTAAATCAAATTTGTATATATGCTTCTATAGTTTATCATGTGTCATTTGGGTTGTATTACATTAATACTTCATTTAATATGTTGTTACGCATATTACTGTAATCCGCTAATTTGTAAATTAAACATGTGCTCTCCTAAAAATGGGATCTGTTGGCCCAGTGCATCAGTTAGGCCTGCAGGAAAAGCTTAATTAAGTTACATATGTATTCTGCCCCTCGGGAAATGCCCTACGCATCTCTAATTGCAATCGGCTGTGTTCACATACAGACTTTATGGGTTCCTGCTGTCCCTAGCACATTTTAGCACATACTCAATATTTGTACTGCCAAAGCGCTGGTGAATGCGCTCTGAAATGCGTGGGGCCAGCCAAAGAGTGGGTGAAACGGGGAAATGTTCTTTCTTACAGAGAGGAGAGAAACCATGTGTCTGAGTTCAAGCAGATGGGAAAAGAGGGTCGTTTACTGTGTAAAGACATGTACCTTTGAAGTGTAACTTGGATAGTTTATGTTCTCTTTCATTTTTTTTTCTGGATGAAGTGTGGTTGAGCATTTAGGGATTATTGGCACTGGATCTTGGGTAGTCATCAGCAGCTTTTTCTTGGAAAGTACTGCTGTGACCATGTAGGAGTCTAGATATGGCTGATACTGAAGTTGCGTTTGAAAAACTACTTAAGTAACTTTTTTTCCTCATGTCTGAATAGTTCTAATATGTAGTGACTACACAGATATTTGTGAATTTGAGTAGGGGACGGCAGGAGCTGTCCTCCAGCTGATTTCTCATGGGAACTGGTGCTATCCTGCTCCTGGCATAGTGTGCCTCCAAAACATCACAGACTCTCCTTTTTATTCATACTCTAGCCCTAACTTAAGTAATTTTACTGGCATCTGAACCTTGACATAACTGAATGCAGAATTTACCTCCTGGACTTTTAAATGCTTTTAATATTTATTCATTGGTCTATAACAACAGAGTATTTGTCATTTTAACTGGATTTCTGGATGAGAGTCAATGGATCATTAGTTTTAATTATAATATATCAATGTCATACTAGTACAATTTATATCTAATGCAATTAGTGTCGATGATATACTGTACTGTCATCACTAAATTCTTCATGATAACTATAAATATCAAAACCTGTTTTCTTTACATTAGTTGCAGACTGATTTATCCAGTACAGCCTAATTAAACAGGCCCCATTTTAATTGTGATTGCACGCTAATACTGGATGAGGTACAAATATACTGGCTTATCCAGCTTTGAGAAAGGAACATCTAACGTAGACAGATAAATCAGGAAACTGAGTTTTGTTCCTGCTACTGGTACTGTGTTGTAGGTTATCTTTCTCCAACTCAATTGCATCTCAGCATCTTTATTTGTCAAGTCACTTTCTTCTTTGTGAAATTGCTTGTTAGAAACAAGAAAAGCTACCATATAATAGATATTTGTTGTCACTGTTCATAATAGTGTGTTTTATATCAAGCATGCTTGATATAGGATCAGGCCTTCAATAACTTCCAAGGTAAAGCCTTAGCCATCGAGCCATCTGAATGTCTGTAATAATTGCCCTCAGCTTACATATCCTGAAATTAAACCATCTCAACCAATTTCACTTCTGCAGTTGACAGCATAAGCAAATGCCAGGACAAATAGACTAAATTGTTAGCCATTGACAGACAGATAAAACAAAACTGATTAACGGTACGATAAGTCATTTATATTACTGTCTCACAGATGGACGGCAATTATTTAGTGATTAATATAAAAAGATAAAGCAAGATTAATAGCTTATATGAAATGAAACTAACCAACATTTCACTCTTTTAAGAAAGAGTTTCTGAAGTCCATCCAGTGCTCACCTGCAGCACCACTTACACAGAGTCTAATCCTTATGCAACAACATAAGGAGCCTTTCTTGAGAAAGGCACATACGTGAAGCATCCCTCTGAAAAAAATAGCATATTAGACATATCATGACTGGGGGTTTTTGTTCTCAAAATGGAGCTACTGACTGAGAATCAAGGTTGTTTGGGGTTTGGTTTCTTTATGACTATTTTAAGTCCACTCATAGCTAAGAGGAAAGCTGCCTGTTCACCAAAATGTATCTGGACAGAGTTGGGTAAATTATACCTTATGCCATACGATCAATGCTTTTGCAAGTCTGGATGATGATAGTGCTACAGTGATTCACTGGCAAATTCTGAACTTCCCTCTCCTGAGATGAAGGCAGTGAGACCACTTGTTCTGATGAAGTTAAACAGTGTTTGTGTTACAGGACCGAGGCCTTACTTCGTAGACACACTGAATTTGTGCTATCATTTCTTTGACTTTAATTTTATATTACTTGTTTAACTTTAAAAAGTGTTAAATAACGTATGTACATGCATGTGAAGCAGTGCTTCAGTATTTGTGGTTCAGCAAAAGTTAATATATCTGATCTACACCTATCTATGATTTACAGAAGGGATATGCAAAGTTTTACCACAATCTACCCTCCCCTTCCCTCCTCCACCCCCAGTTTAAAGAGACTCTTAGTCCGAAACTTAAACTATTAAAACGCAAATAAGCAAACCAAATTTGCTGGCCACTGACAATACTCAAACAAGCTGCCATTGGATTGTGATATCCCCTTGTAGAGAAGTGTTAAAACTTGCAAGATCTCCAGGTGTACAGCAGCAACTTGATTTGTGGATTCTGTGTACCTTTTATCAGGAAAATAGCTGTTTCCCAGCTTCTCTCCCAGAAAAGCACCCTTACTGCAGGCTGGGGCTACCTTTTGAATTTACTGCATTTTCCTCTTGTAGGTGCTCTGCCTGTAAATAAAGTAAAGCTTGAAAGCCAGTTGAAGGTAATTCCCCTCAAGCAGTCTTCTGGAGCTGCAGAACATCTGGAGGATCAAGCGACAATGTTTACCCTTAGTTTCTGCAGCTAATGAAAATGGTTGTTTAGAAAGCTTTGATTTACTCCAAAGTAACATGGCATTGTAGTCTAAACACAGCTCCTTTTTAATGAGATCCATTGGTAATTTACTTGCCTCTGAATTTTGTTGCTCAGTTTTCTACTCCTGAAGGCCAATTAATTTTAATATGCTCTGTAAGAACATTAGAATCTCCCCCATTAATGAAATCTTCACTTGGATAACTCAGAATATCCAAATCACTTTGCCAAGTACAGATACGGAACAAGGCATTAGTATAGTCCATGTTTATTTCTTGACTCTTCCTGAATATTGTTACCAAAATACTGGATCATTAACTTTCTGAGAGCATTTTGAAGGAGTTAGAAAGCAAGACATTCTTTAATTCAGCACTGGGACCAAACATGAATCATTTCATAAAGGAAAGCCCCAAATACTAGTGGTTGGCAGAAGCTTATATGTGCCTTACACATACACATTCATGACATTTCCAGTAAAAAGTTTACACATTCATTACATTTCCAGTAACTGATTAAAATATCTGCATACTAATTGTGCATGCTCATTTAGCATGAGGAATGGTCTTCCAGTGGTCTGAGGAATAGTCACTTGAGCTGTGCCTTTCATGGAGTCTTCTTATCTTTCAGGTTCCTCTGCATCTGTTTTCACAAAGCCTGGCTCCTCAAGTTGGTCTGAGTAGGGTGATTCATTAGTTTCTTATCTATGCCTCCATCTCACAAGGCAGAGTCAGCAAAGTGGGCCTCAGATAACAGGATTTTAGCTTCTTCCTAGCTAAAGTCAGTCAATATACATGTATAACATTATTACTTACATTATCCAGTCTATCAGGTTACAATATAGTCCACATTGATTTCCCTTCCCTTTCTGCCTGTCATGTTACTTTGATATTTTGTTTGAATATAATTATAGGGCTCCCTAAGAGGATCCTTACCTGTCTGACTCTGGATGGAACTGGAGAAATGGTCCTGTGGACAGAGCCATCAATGTGTGTCTGGAGGAGGAAGAGATTTGGGAGACAGAAAAATGCACATGCTGCACTTCACTGTCACTACGGATATCATAAATAAGTGTCTGAGATCACTTGCAGAGCTGGCTTTGTTCATGTGGGTTTTGTGGTAACTAAAAAAATAGTTCTGTAGTTCTTGAATTTCTGTTTCCTCAAAAATGGGAAAGGTGTTGTTAAGTTCATGCTTGGGAAAGTTCAGTAACTGCTAAAATTTCTGTACAGTTTTCCAAGAAAAGTTGAAAAAGTGACATCTCCACTTCTCAAGAGTTACAATCTGAGGACACTGAATAAATCTTTCTTTTAGAAAAAGTAACACAACCCATCAGGGATAAGAAGCAATGCGGCATGGAATCCATTTGATGAATACTCACGATGAATATTTTTTTGTTTTCTTTGCAGTACATGAAGTTTTCAGAAACATCTCCAGCTTTGCTTTCCAAAGTTTTGCAGGAGATTCGGGCAGATCAACCATGAGTAATATCGATGTGTGATCAGTTTGTGACCCTACATGCTCCTTGCCCCACTGTATGAGAAATCACGTACAGGATGCTCTCCTGCTTCTGGTCCAGCACTGGTTCCAATTCTGCTGATGCTGGAAATAAGCCTTGCTCTGAACTTTATGTTTCTTGGATCTAGCACTTGTCTGACACTGCTGTTACTACTGCCTGACGTCCCGACCAAACCAGGAAAAAGGGGTAAGAATCATGCCACTCATTTTTGCTATATGCACTGTTCTGTCACTTCTATGTACAAAATATCTCTCTAGTCCATTACATTCATCTTGTTTAGATGTACTTTGTTATGGTCGATAATCTATTACTTGAGATACCTGATTATTGAGAGCAAGGAGTGTTGGCATTTCTTGTTGGCAAATGGAATTTCCTGCTGTTTTCTTTCTTTTCTGCTTAGGTGAAATATTGCCGCTTCATAGATGGTAAATTAAATGTCAAATATAATTTGGCATCTAAACCATGAAGTCTATTTCTGTCCTAAGAGCAAACCTGACAGATGCCTTCATGTACTGGCTGTATAGTGAGCTATACAGGGTGATAAATCACTTTTTAGTATGTCATCACAAAAGGTTTGGCACAACCTCTTCATAAAAGTTTAGGATTTTTATAAGTCCTTTTAAAAGAAACATCTTTTTATACAGCTAGTGAAGTCAAGTCCTGGAGCTTCTTCAATCAGCTTCAACTTTTTTTTTTCCCTTAATCATGTAAACATACATCTAATTTAGGTGATTAAAGTCTGAAGTGTTTGATTACAACATTATGATATGAAATGTCCATAATTCCGTTTTACAAGTAGAGCACCAGTAAAACAAAGTACAACAGGAGAGTGATAACTTGTTTAAGACCACTCCAGAATTCTCTATCAGAATCTTACTACATAGGAGAAATAAGGCCTAACCAGAGTTGATTTCTAATCTGTATCACAAAGCACGTCTCAACTTTTATTCTTTTTACTAACATGACTTCCATAAGGCTGTCAGTGATGCATCTTCAGGTGCTACATCACATTCTTGTGCCCACATGCAAAGGAACACCTTAAATTGCCAAAAAAATGGTTATTAATTTGTAAAGGTATAAAACCCAAACCACACATAATCTGAAACATTGGTGTCCTAACAGTGCTGGTAAAACTTAGTAAATATTCCTAATGAAAGCAATGGCCTTCTTGAGGAAGATATACATTGGGTTATGATTGCCATAATGGTTGATAATCAAGCACATGGTCATCTGGTGAATAACATTGGCCGTAACAACAAAACAGTGCTTAAAATAGTGTCTGTCTACGCAGAAAAATGTCAGTGAGTGTCTGAATCAATAGCGACATTTGGAATTGCAATAAACTACACAGGGATCTAAAGTCATCATATCTGGGTAGATCATGACAGACTTTAGTCATAGCAGACTCAGTAATGTGCAGAAATCGTGAGCTATCTAAGTCAAGGGCAGAAATGATTTTTCTTTAGCTAGTGTTTATTTTGTCATTGTTTTCTCAGCCTCCTTAAGTACATGTCAGCATTGACCATTAGAGAGATAAAAGAGCCCAAGTAGATCAGTATCTGGTTGGAACATGGTGTTCAGTCTTTCAAAAAAGAGAGATTAAATTTGTATGCTGGGTCATTCATGCGGTAAATATGATGGAGGAAAGCAGAAAGTTTTATATAAAATTGATAGTATTTTCAGAACAGAAACATAGGAGTTAATGTATTGGATCAGTGCAGTGTCTGTGTAGTCCATAGCTGTCGCAGATAGGGTTTAAACCACAAGCTTCAGAGGCAACCCAAACAAAAGGCTAAAGAAGTCTGGGGGGAACTTTTCTCCCATCTTCAAAGCAGAAACTCTAGAAACTTTCCCTGCAGCACAGGAGTTTATATGCATTCTGAAGCATTGAAGGGCTGAGTTTCTTGTTTTGAATTTATAATTACAGCCTCAGATATTATTGATATTCTTGCAGATATCTAATCTCTCTATAACTCCTCATGAGGTTTTGGACTCACAGATATACTGAGTCAAGAAATCCCACAGTCTTCGTTTTTGAGCATGACACCTAGCGCTGCTAGAAAGAAGAATGTGAGTTCATTAGCTTTGTTCTCCTCCTTCAAAATAGGAGTAGCAATGCACTTACCATAATAGTGTTTGCCAGAATATCTGTGTCCTCCATACATTAGCTACATTGTTTCCTAAGCTGTGGATCCACCCAGAGGCAGAGGAGCAAAGTGTCGCCCCTGAAATTGTGCTCCAGGTCAGCAGCAGCACTGGGAATGCAGCCCTGCTCACCTAGGCTGGCAAGATACCCGCTAGACCTGGGTAGGCTCTGCCAGCCACCACTAAGCGATATAAACGTGGGTTACTCCAGCCTTGCTTACAGTAATTGATTGATGACTCTCCTCCCTCTTGTGAGGATGTAAGGTAAGAAGCTGTGTAAAATGGAAGAAGCTCTTTAAAAGTGTTAAACTGGCATGAGAGAAAAAATCTAGTCCCTGATTTGAGGGCTGCTGCAGGTGTTTAAACATCTGCATCTCTCCAAGAAGTGAAGGTTGTTAAGTGACTGATACTGCTTGTCCAATACTGAATCAACAAAACTGTTTATTCCTGCCTCTTTCTGCTGCTGAGACCAATTGGCTGTTTCATGAGTGTGTACTGAATATGCTGAAGTCTGCTACTTACGATGCACACAAGTGCAGCCAAAACTGTGCTTTGCACATCACTTCAGCCAATAGTTTCCCCATAGATTTTCCTGGAGGTTGCTGTGAAATTCATGGCAAGCGTAGCTGGCTCTCATTATGCTAAACAGCCCTTCAACAAACACCTCAAGGCAAGCAAATAGCTCAGTGTGTGAAGTCAGTGTGGGGGCTAGGAAGTTCTGCGCTTCCATAATAGATGGTCTGGGAAGTGGTATGATAATGTACTCTTTCTAACCAGCAAAGGATGCTTCCTAAACTAATATTGATAGAGACGACTCAATCCTATTCATGATCAGCTCCATCCATATTATAAATGGTAACAAATATGGCTACAATAAGAACTTTATATCTATATTCTCAGTGTCACAGTATGCATTATAGAAATGCTTTGTATTGGCAGCTGAGTGCTGTAGCTAAATAAAGAAGGAATGAGGATCTGACTCTGCTCGTAGCTGTGCCAGACCTTGTGCTCTGCATGGGAAGTATGAATCCAACAAAACCTGCCTTGCTAAAGTGCTTTGAGAAGTCTTGTAAAGGGTAGAGTATTAATACTCCTATCTGGTAACATACAAACACAGTTTTGTTTTATAAAACAGTAATAGAAGAGAATTATGTGCATATATTTTGATGAGGTGATAAGATGTGGCTTCTTCTCACTAAAATATTCATAGCTAGGGGTACCTTTCCCATCAAGTGGCTGTAAAAGCGGATATAATGGAGTTTGAGATTTACTGTCTTCCTATATAGTTTTGCATTAGATTTTTTTTTTCTCAGTTTGCAGCTCATCAGGGTATTATTTTTAAACTGCAGATGCAGGTATTTACAATACAAAGCAGATCCTCAGTTATTCAGAGCTGGTATAAAGGTGACTGTATGTGAAAGATCTTGTGGCAGTTGACTTCAGGAGAGAATTTCAGGTCAAGGTGAGCTGGGGTTCTGGAGAAGGGGTTAAGATTGGGTTGAATTTAGAGCTGGAGGTGAAGGCAGCCCCAGGAGGAAGAGGATATTTTTAATGGTTTTGAACTGGAATCAGCTTAGCTGTTGATTGCAAGATGTGAACTCTGAATGAGCTAAAATTGAAGCTGTTCACTACAGCTAGGTTATTGTGCGAGGGTTGATGATGCTAATTTCCAGTCTTTCAGTTGCAGTCATGCAGTACACGTTCTTAGCCTGTGTGCAACCTGGTATGAGACTGTTTTATGATTGCACTTGTCAGGTATGTCTAACCTGTCATTTATTAATCTACCCAGGTCCACAGCTCCTAACTATTTTTATTACTATCTTTTTCTTCCTTTAATTTGTTTAAGTATGGGACATGTTCTGTGGAACTGAACTGTCCAAGATTATATCTTTTCTGCTTCCAAATGGCAAGTAATCCTAAAGCATTTTCCTCCTGGTTTGTTGAGGCACATGTAGGGTTATGCTGGAGTGCTTTAAATTAACAATTTCTTATAAGAAGTTCCTGAAATCTTCTTGAAGCTGTAGCCATGGCTCTATTCTTCATCTTGACCTACTCCATGTTCTTTTCCTTTAACATTTTCTCTCAGTGTTTGTTTTCTAGTGTTTTTATTCTTTAGTGGACTGCTTGCCATTTACCTGAAGTGCCCATAAAGAATCTGATTTATGGGAATATCTTGTAATAAAATACACTGCACAACGAGCTCTTTTGACAAGTGGTAGCTTTATAATCTCTAATTATGAAAAACAGTAGAAGAGAAATTATATGAGCAACTAGTATCTCAGACCCCGAAAGACTGCATGAGTTCTGTGAAAGGAGATTTTTGAGTCGTGCTTGATGTATCTACACTGTGAAATACCAGTGATGGCTGTGTGCAACGTACACTGCAGCAGCATTGAGTTCAGCCCCGCTCCAGCATCAGAGCAGTGTTTGCTCCGCAATCTCCACTGCTGCTGTGCACCCTACAGAGGGGGTGGCATTTGGCTGAGTGCGTTGTGGTGAATCAAGAGAGCAAATCGCAAGGCTTCTTTACCCTGCAGTTAATGAGCAAATAGGCCAACATCTCTTCCAGAGGCACATTCATTATAATTCTAATTAGTAAAATGTATAGAATTGATTTGCATACCTAAAGGAAGAAAAACTGCCTCGGAGAATGGCTAGAATTAGTGGCTTAGGAAAAATAAAATATGGTTCTCTAAAGTAAATCTCATGTTTTCTGCTGCAATTAGCTGGGTTTTTTAATTCTAAGCCTTTATACATCTTTTAGAGTATCAAGTAGCTGACTTTGTACTTGGAATCAAAATACAGCTGATTCCAAAACAAAGGAGTTTTTAAGATTCTCCTTAAACCCACCAAGTTGTTCTGATGATACAAATCTTTGAGCTGATATTATGTCAAAATAAACTGACAAAAAGCAAATCAATACACTTATTTTTATATTTCTGTACCTTACAAAGCGTACAAGGACAGCAAATCTGTCATTTCGTGTGTCTGTGAAGTATCAAACACCTTTTCATGATTCATAAATAATGAATGGTAGGAGTCTCTGTGAAAATTATGTTGCAGAAAAAATCTGACATTCACGTAATGTCTTGCATGATCAAGTGCTTTTCATATGTTAATTAGAGTTGATTTGAATCAGTAAAACAATATTAGGACAGGTCTATTAAACAGCCCAGAGTGAATAATTATAATGTCGAAATTATAGCTACCAGGGTTTCAAATGGCACTGTGGGAATGATGAACAAGATCCATGGCCATTAACAGTGTTTACTGGACTGAGCAATGCTCTGGGTTCCAGTTCTGCGTAATTAAAACCTGGCGCAGAAGGGTGTTGTTAGAAGTGTAGCAGTTTGTTTTATGTTAAAAGAGATACGGAATGTTTAACATATGTTGAAACAAGTCATATTTGTAATCTAACACGCATTCAGTGTTTCAAAGCAAATGTGTGGCAGAAATATGTCTAATCTAATTGCAAGTAACTCAGAATTCAGCGGGAGAACTGCAGATTCAAGCAGTAGCTCTGGAAAGATGTTCAGAAAATTGCTTGAGGATGATCTTTTCCTTCTGAGCTTTTGGGTGTAGCAGAAGTCTTTAATCTGTATTTGACGGCCTTGTAAAGCAGGGTCCTGCTCTGTGGCGAGCATTTTTCTTTTTCTTACAAATACACTATTTACAGGTATGACTTCATTCAAATTATTTACATACTAAATTCTTGCCTGAATTTAGGGCTCCCTTTAAACCTTTATTCAAACCTCACAATTGAAATGCTGCACAGCAGTGTGCATCACAATTCCCAGTGACCAAGTTCTTTCAAAATATAATCAAATTCCTCTAAGATGATGTGTTTTCAGAGGGAAAACCATAATTTAGCCCATAGTATGGTAGTCAAAGTGGGTTTAATTTAGAAATTAATATGTGTATAATAATATGTACATATGTGCATATAAAACACTTCAAATCGAAATGAAAACACAATCTATTCATATTCTACCATGCAAAATATTAATCCTTGTTATACAACCATTGCTTCCACCACTGATCTGTGATCTATAGTATTCAACTTCTAATTTTAATGTAATACTTGAGATTTGAAAATTCAGGCAAATAGTTTCCATTGTTTCTTACCAAAATTTGCAAAAGTTTTTGTAAGAAATTGAAGTTGTCTTCATCCTGATTGCTGCTAAAGGAGATAAATTTCTAGCTTTGCCAGAAAAAGCGTTGCTAGGTTATTTGGTTGTATTATTCAGGGGTATCACTTGAAGTTATTTTATCAGATAGTATCTATGAGAAGATTGAGTATTTCCTTTCCAAAAAAATAAACAAACAGCACAAATACCAAGCCTCACCAATGGCATATCCATATTTATTTGTCATAGTGATGCTAAAACCAGGAAGCAGCCAGTGACTGAGCCATCCATCAGCTGGACACATCATGTATTTATCATTATTAGGAACATGTGGATTGATGGCCAGTGAATGCATTCCTGAGTTATCGAGTCTTTGGCTGTTGATATCTTTGCAAAAGGGAAGCACCAGTTTCTCAAGGATGTTACACAGATGACCATCACCATGGTCCAAGGTTTGAAGTGGCAGAGGAAGTGATAAGATAATGTTGGCACTGGGTACAAGTTTGGGAAGTATCACCTGTCCTGTGCAAGAGCAGGAAGAAAGAAGAATTAGCTGAAATTAGGTTGCTGCTGTTCAGAGTGCTTCATCATGTCTGGTCCTCCATGATTGGCTTTTATTTTTATTAGCAAGTTTACTAAAAAAAAAAATAAAATATACATAAAATGTGGCTTTTGTCCTTCTGCAAAAAGAGGCAGTGCCCAGGTCACAGTCCATACACAGCAAGGCTATTTACTAAAGACACTTGTGAAGTACAGTTGTGCACTTCAAGCTATCCACTCCTTTCTCTTAGTTTTTATTAGTTCAGGGGAAGAGCACTAGTATTTTTAAAACAATTCTTTTTTCCTATACATGAGTAAGTAAAATACATATTGTGATGAGAATAAAGATAAGAAGCTGGGAACTCTGTAGGACCATAGGAAAAGGAATCTGTAAACAAGCTCATCCAATATATTGTCAGCAGCAGGCATATATTCAAGGAGAAATGGCTTTCAGAGTAGAAACTATTGGGTCCTCTTTTTTATCTGTTCTCTGGCAAAGGAATGATTTAAAGGGAACTTCAACTCACATTTCAAATAATAGATGACAGGAGCTCATCCATTTCAATATAATTCATTGCACTGCATATGTATGGGGCAGATTTTAAAAGAAAACTGGGGAGTTGTATTTCCAAGTGAGGCATTAGATTTTTAAATGTGGTATTTCCTCCTCACTTTCCTTCTATTAAGTTTATTGGCTTCCCTGAGTAGAAGATTGCACTTTTGTGTTAGATATTGCTCTTTGTCTGCTCTTTGTCTCACACCAGCTTTAGAGCTAGAGGTGCAGAGTAGGGTACTTTTTTGGGGGGGAGGCAGAGGGAGTGGGTGTTAGTATTCTGACTGTTGCTCGATAGCTTACTTTTTCCTGTTGTTTCTCAAGTATTAGTTTCCTACTTTACTCACATAATGTACAATTCGCTTTCCTGAAAAGCTGGCAGTGCTCAGAGCTCTCTCCTTCCATGTATCTAAAATATATGAACTCTAGTTCAATATTATAAAACTGAAAAGTAAAGTAATTTCATTCATCTTTTTTCAGATTTCAGGGTTGGGTGTTCAAGGAGTGAATGTTCTTATTGATCAGTTTGATTTGAATCCTGGATAATGACATTCCCTGTTGAAAATATTCCTTTGAGTGTTTGAGAATCACTGGCGAAAGACTTCCAGGAAAGCCAAGTTGGGAGTGCTGGGTGCTTTCACAGACTGTGGCTCTGCTTCGGAGTGGAATCTGGAGCCTTAAATTTTTGGGGGGGCAGATGTCCAGACTGAAATCCTGGACATGGCAGAGGATTACTGCCTTGCTTGAGGTGAATCAGAAGCTGTTCACAGGTTTGTGTTCTAATTTTTAATGGGTGAGATCCCCATCCATTATTTCAGAGATGCTTCAATATGATTTGGATGTGCACACCAGGTCCTTAATGCATATGCTGCATATAAACCAAAGCAGATGCTAGCATAAAATGTGTCAGAGTTGCTCTAGGAGAAAAATCAGTCTTTTGTGGTTCCAGGCAGTTTTCCTACATCAACAGAATGTTTTATTTTTGGAGACAACTACTCTATGACATGAATGACAGATACGCTCTCTTTTTGAGGGAAACAAAGTGCGTAGTCAGTGTTTTACTTTCCAGTGAGCTACAAACTTATGGTGATCATTGGCTGATGAAAGCAAAAAAGAAATTATTTTAAAATCATGAGGGTCAGGACATTTTTGGCACAACAGAATTGAACGATATTGCTGTCATAAATTGCTGCACATTAGAGTTGGCTGGTAAGGCTTTCATCAAGACATTCACAAAAGCAAAAGGTATCAAAGTAAACAGCAACCTGGGACCTGGCAGAGAGTGAATCTCAGGGGCAAGTAGGGTATGTGTGCCAAACCAGCCTAAGTGACAGTATTCTCTTGGTATCCATTTGTTTATCACCTGTTCTTCTTCTTAATTCCCCTTTCATTCAATTCATTTCCATGCTCTTGAGAAAAGTCAAATTTAATAATGCTAACCTGTACAGAAAAGTATATGCATATTCATGAAAGCTCACAAATTATTGGCAAAATCGAATTAGGTCAATACTGATCATGGCAAAAGGCAACTAAAAGTACTTGTCTTGTGAAAAAATCAATCTCAACTTATTTTTTTCCCTTGATCACACATAATTTGAAATACATTTTCATGAAAAATAAAACATTGAAGGATATAGATTGAGCATCCCATATTTCCTGTCTAGAAAGTTCTATCCTTCTTCATAAGAGTAGTGTATTTTAAAAGCCTAGAAATACAAGAGGTTTTAAAAGGATCTCTGGGGTTAACATTTGAATTCAGAAATGCCAGAAAGTTTGCGATGGATTCAACTTGTCTAACTCTGGTGAAAGTGTCTTCTGCCTCCTTTTTGTCATTCTGCGGGAATTGACTCTGTCTGCAGGGAACGTTTCTATGACTGTCATGGGATGTTCAAAATGTGGTGACTAGCATGCGTAAAAATTCTTGACGTAAGTGTCCTGTCAGAAAATTCAGATTAATCAAAGTGTGTTTCTCAGGGATACATAAACTTTTTCTAAATTACAGGTAAAAAATGTGTAAAATAGCAGATTCAACTTTGTAATTGTGTTTTACTTCATTCCACTTGGACTTTTAAATATTGTCCCTTTATAGCATCCATTCAATGAAATGTTACCATTGTCTCGGGACTGTATCACTGTCAATATCTGCTCACCTGAAAATTTTCAAATTTTGTGTTTTGATCTGATCTGATGCACAAGTTTCCTTCTGTTTCGAGAAATCCACTGTCCAATGTGTACCCATTAAGATGTTGCAAAGATTTTCCGCAGTAATCTTATGAGGAATTTTTGCCTTGCATAAGCTGTAAAAGATCCTATTTCTTGAGCTGAGTCCTATATTGCAGCAAGTCTTATATCAGACTCCTAAAATCAAAGTTGAGCTTGGAGGAAATGTGAGAATTTTTCTAGTGCTGCCGAAGGAAGAATGTGCTGAGTCTTCCCTTGTGGTCTTAGAAATTTCCTGGGCACACGTAAGCCACATACCAGTCTTTTTGCCATAGAAAAGAGCATATGTGACTAATACATTTTTCTTAGTCATGTTTTTGTCAATGTCCACACTTCACAGTCCAAAAAAAGTGCAAGAAGTAGTCTATGAATGTGTTTATGTAGGTAAATTTGAAGTAATTTGCATTTCAGGTATTTGTGTGCAGCTCCTGTTGATGCTAATGGGATTTGCACACATAAATTTCAGCACATCAGAGTGGGAATACATCTCTTGCTATAATTCACATTCTCTCTTTCATTTGGGATCATTTTATGCTCAGCCATTTATAATTTATTCTCCCAAACTGGCTTTGAATCTCAACAATGGTAACATGAAAAATTACAGTAGTCTGTGTGAGGTGAATTAACCTCTTTTATCCACATTGTTGGTGTCCATGAGTCAAATTTCCTTGCTAAGACACCGTTACTTGCACTGACAGGTAATAGCACTAATATTTTTTGTCAGTTGTAAGATTTCTGAAGCATATATTTTTAAATTCAATCCAGTGGTCTCATTTTAAAAGAGAATTTTTAATTATTTAGCATTTCCTCCCCCCCCTAGAGACAGAGCCATAGGATTTTTTTTATTATTTTCGAATAGCTTATATGAATCTGCTGAATATTTTTTTCCACTGTTCTTTCATGTGTGTACTTATTTCTTGACTGGGGATGTGATCAGAAGTTGCCTGGGGTCATTCACTTGAGCAAAGATAACTTTAGGACTGCTGGATGCAATTATTGGCCCACGCGCACTCATCTCCCATGTGTAAAATGTGAGAAAATGAGGTGAATTCGAGGAAAGCGCAGCAGCTCTGCTCAGTCCCAGCCTCTTCCCGAATTTACCCTGCTCCAGCTGCTGAGAGAGGGTGTAAGTAAAACCACAGAGTTAACTATGGAGAAAAAGGCCTCCTTTTACTGTTGTTTCATCAGTTGTTCCTAAAGAAGTAATCTAGAGAGGATTCCAGAGTCCGAAATTATGACCTTTTTTTTTAAGTACACATTTCCTTTCAAAAATATTTAGATAAAGCTGGAGCTTTTGTAATTCTGTGTAGGCTTGTAACTTTTGAGGTACTGAACAAATGTATTACAACATCTATTACAAAAGTATTTGAATCATCCTCATGCGTTCCTAGTCTTGACTTTAATGCAATCTACTGGGATTTTTCCTATCTTTATACCAAATGTTACTATTTCACACAGAATCACAGAATCACAGAAC